>NW_025778563.1:0-69969 GCF_021130785.1 Homalodisca vitripennis
ATATATATATATATATATATATATATATATATATATATATATATATATATATATATACTAACAACAATAGAAATATCAGGTAACAATAACAAGAATAGAGATTAGGTAAACAGTGAATAGAGCTACTATTTCAATTGATATAACATTGTGTGGAGTATTTCTATATTATTTTATAGAATGACCTATGTAATCTAAAAATGTTGGCCCAAAGATTAAAATTTAGAGATGTAGCCTACATAAAAGTTATAAAAAGGCAGCGGTAAACAGTCCAAGCTTCACAACTAGCACAAAATGGCGATTTCAGCGTCTCTACACTATAGTTTAACGAGCAGCCGACAGGAGAACCAATAGTGTCCGGTTGATGGTGCCACCTAGTGGAAAACTGAAAAACTAAGACATTTGTTATCTTACCTCGGTCTCTCCTGCACTATCTATGAAATCGGTTGAAGATGGGGTTGTTGATCCGTAGTCGATATACATTTTCAACTCAAGTTGATATAAGTTAAAACATACATCGTGATTTTTTACTTATAAAATACAAATATTCTTTAAGTAAGTTTAAAAATCCGTAAAGCGAATTTTTATATGTGCACTACAGTTATTTAATCAGTTTTTATTATTTTATTTATTTTTATTTTATTGTTAAGTATTATAATATAGCTTTATTTGTTTATATAACTACTTGTATTGTTTTAAAAATAATAAATATATTTGTGTCGTTTAAAGACAAATTTGAATTATTGAAGATTTTTAATAGGCCTACAGAGGGTTTGATATTAAATATTGATTGATTGCACGGTCTAAAAATGCATAAAATCACGATTTACTATGGCTTTAATGATATTATACCAAAACTTTGATACGTTCCCAAGCATAAAATAGTTTTGTTGTGTAATCGGTGACAAAAAGCACAACGGTTTCCTAAGGGATGGAACGGAAACTCCACTTCAACAACTCTTGAGTTGTGAGAACCGAACACAAGAAGTTAGGGAGATCACGAATTAGTTAGGGAAGCAAGTTGGTTTATTTCTTCAGCAGAATAATTCGACACACCAGACCGTGCTGCCAACTACAGATGCTGAGTGGAGTTATTTACTGAGTTATTAGTTAAGTTTAATTGTAGTTACTTAACAACAACGTTCAATAAGACAAAATACAGTTGAATTTCTTTATTCGGTGAATTGTTTTGCTTGTGAAACAATCGATAATTACTATGACAAGGTCTTTAATAAACTTTATCAAGTATTTTAATTTTATTGCACATATGTAACAAGGCACATGACGTCATCTGTAACGGGTCTGTTGGTGAGCCATCTGTTCATGTTTTTCTATCAGAGACAGTACATATATAACAAGGCACATGACATCATCTGTAACGGGTCTGTTGGTGAGCCATCTGTTCATGTTTCTCTATACGAAACAGTACAATATATAACAAGGCACATGACATCATCTGTATCGGGTCTGATAGTGAGCCATCTGTTCATGTTTCTCTATCCGAGACAGTACATATATAACAAGGCACATGTCGTCATCTGTAACGGGTCTGTTAGCGAGCCATCTGTTCATGTTTCTCTATCCGAGACAGTACATATATAACAAGGCACATGACATCATCTGTAACGGGTCTGTTGATGAGCCATCTGTTCATGTTTCTCTATCCGAGACAGTACATATATAACAAGGCACATGACGTCATCGGTAACGGGTCTGTTGGTGAGCCATCCGTCCATGTTTTTCTATCCGAGAGAGTACATATATAACAAGGCACATGACGTCATCTGTAACCGGTCTGTTGGTGAGCCATCTGTTCATGTTTTTCTATCCGAGACAGTACATATATAATAAGGCACATGACATCATCTGTAACGGGTATGTTGGTGAGCCATCTTTTCACGTTTTTCTATCCGAAACAGTACATATATAACAGGGCACATGACGTCATTTGTAACGGGTATGTTGGTGGGCCATCTGTCCATGTTTCTCTATCCGACACAGTACATATATAACAAGGCACATGACGTCATCTGTAACGGGTCTGTTGGTGAGCCATCTGTCCATGTTTTTCTATCCGAGAGAGTACATATATAACAAGGCACATGACGTCATGTGTAACCGGTCTGTTGGTGAGCCATCTGTTCATGTTTTTCTATCCGAGACAGTACATATATAATAAGGCACATGACATCATCTGTAACGGGTCTGTTGGTGAGCCATCTGTTCATGTTTCTCTATCCGAGACAGAACATATACAACAAGGCACACGTCGTCATCTGTAACGGGTCTGTTGGTGAGCCATCTGTCCATGTTTCTCTATCCGAAACAGTACATATATAACAAGGCACATGTCGTCATCTGTAACGGGTCTGTTAGTGAGCCATCTGTTCATGTTTCTCTATCCGAGACAGTACATATATAACAAGGCACATGACATCATCTGTAACGGGTCTGTTGATGAGCCATCTGTTCATGTTTCTCTATCCGAGACAGTACATAATATAACAAGGCACATGACGTCATCTGTAACGGGTCTGTTGGTGAGCCATCTGTTTATGTTTCTCTATCCGACACAGTGCATATATAACAAGGCACATGACGTCATCTGTCACGGATCTGTTGGTGAGCCATCTGTTCATGTTTCTCTATCCGAGACAGTACATATATAACAAGGCACATGTTATCATCTGTAACGGGTCTGTTGGTGAGCCATCTGTCCATGTTTCTCTATCCGAAATAGTACATATATAACAAGGCACATGTCGTAATCTGTAACAGGTCTGTTGGTGAGCCATCTGTCCATGTTTCACTATCCGAAATAGTACATATATAACAAGGCACATGTCGTAATCTGTAACGGGTCTGTTGGTGGGCCATCTGTCCATGTTTCTCTATCCGACACAGTACATATATAACAAGGCACATGTCGTAATCTGTAACGGGTCTGTTGGTGGGCCATCTGTCCATGTTTCTCTATCCGACACAGTACATATATAACAAGGCACATGTCGTCTTCTGTAACGGGTCTGTTGGTGAGCCATCTGTTCATGTTTCTCTATCCGAAACAGTACAATATATAACAAGGCACATGTCGTAATCTGTAACGGGTGTGTTGGTGAGCCATCTGTCCATGTTTCTCTATCCGAGACAGTACATATATAACAAAGCACATGACGTCATCTGTAACGGGTCTGTTGGTGAGCCATCTGTTCATGTTTCTCTATCCGAGACAGTACATATATAACAAGGCACATGTCGTAATCTGTAACGGGTCTGTTGGTGGGCCATCTGTCCATGTTTCTCTATCCGACACAGTACATATATAACAAGGCACATGTCGTAATCTGTAACGGGTTTGTTGGTGGGCCATCTGTCCATGTTTCTCTATCCGACACAGTACATATATAACAAGGCACATGTCGTCTTCTGTAACGGGTCTGTTGGTGAGCCATCTGTTCATGTTTCTCTATCCGAAACAGTACATATATAACAAGGCACATGTCGTAATCTGTAACGGGTGTGTTGGTGAGCCATCTGTCCATGTTTCTCTATCCGAGACAGTACATATATAACAGGGCACATGACGTCATCTGTAACGGGTCTGTTGATGAGCCATCTGTTCATGTTTCTCTATCCGAGACAGTACATAATATAACAAGGCACATGACGTCATCTGTAACGGGTCTGTTGGTGAGCCATCTGTTTATGTTTCTCTATCCGAAACACTACATATATAACAAGGCACATGACGTCATCTGTCACGGATCTGTTGGTGAGCCATCTGTTCATGTTTTTCTATCCGAGACAGTACATATATAACAAGGCACATGACATCATCTGTAACGGGTCTGTTGGTGAGCCATCTGTCCATGTTTCTCTATCCGAAATAGTACATATATAACAAGGCACATGTCGTCATCTGTAACGGGTCTGTTGGTGAGCCATCTGTCCATGTTTCACTATCCGAAATAGTACATATATAACAAGGCACATGTCGTAATCTGTAACGGGTCTGTTGGTGGGCCATCTGTCCATGTTTCTCTATCCGACACAGTACATATATAACAAGGCACATGACGTCATCTGTAACGGGTCTGTTGGTGAGCCATCTGTTCATGTTTCTCTATCCGAAACAGTACATATATAACAAGGCACATGTCGTCATCTGTAACGGGTCTGTTGGTGAGCCATCTGTCCATGTTTCTCTATCCGAGACAGTACATATATAACAAAGCACATGACGTCATCTGTAACGGGTCTGTTGGTGAGCCATCTGTTCATGTTTCTCTATCCGAGACAGTACATATATAACAAGGCACATGACGTCATCTGTAACGGGTCTGTTGGTGGGCCATCTGTTTATGTTTCTCTATCCGAAATAGTACATATATAACAAGGCACATGTCGTAATCTGTAACGGGTCTGTTGGTGGGCCATCTGTCCATGTTTCTCTATCCGAAACAGTACATATATAACAAGGCACATGACGTCATCTGTAACGGGTCTGTTGGTGAGCCATCTGTTCATGTTTCTCTATCCGAAACAGTACATATATAACAAGGCACATGTCGTCATCTGTAACGGGTCTGTTGGTGAGCCATCTGTTCATGTTTCTCTATCCGAGACAGTACATATATAATAAGGCACATGACGTCATCTGTAACGGGTCTGTTGATGAGCCATCTGTTCATGTTTTCTCTATCCGAGACAGTACATAATATAACAAGGCACATGACGTCATCTGTAACGGGTCTGTTGGTGAGCCATCTGTTTATGTTTCTCTATCCGAAACAGTACATATATAACAAGGCACATGACGTCATCTGTAACGGGATCTGTTGGTGAGCCATCTGTCCATGTTTTTCTATCCGAGACAGTACATATATAATAAGGCACATGACATCATCTTTAACGGTATGTTGGTGAGCCATCATTTCACGTTTTTTCTATCCGAAACAGTACATATATAACAGGGCACATGACGTCATTTGTAACGGGTATGTTGGTGAGAGATCTTTTCATGTTTTTATATCCGAGAGAGTACATATATAACAAGGCACATGACGTCATCTGTAACCGGTCTGTTGGTGAGCCATCTGTTCATGTTTTTCTATCCGAGACAGTACATATATAATAAGGCACATGACATCATCTGTAACGGGTCTGTTGGTGGGCCATCTGTTTATGTTTCTCTATCCGAAATAGTACATATATAAACAAGGCACATGTCGTAATCTGTAACGGGTCTGTTGGTGGGCCATCTGTCCATGTTTCTCTATCCGAAACAGTACATATATAACAAGGCACATGACGTCATCTGTAACGGGTCTGTTGGTGAGCCATCTGTTCATGTTTCTCTATCCGAGACAGTACATATATAACAAGGCACATGTCGTCATCTGTAACGGGTCTGTTAGCGAGCCATCTGTTCATGTTTCTCTATCCGAGACAGTACATATATAACAAGGCACATGTATCATCTGTAACGGGTCTGTTGATGAGCCATCTGTTCATGTTTTTCTATCCGAGAGAGTACATATATAACAAGGCACATGACGTCATCTGTAACCGGTCTGTTGGTGAGCCATCTGTTCATGTTTTTCTATCCGAGACAGTACATATATAATAAGGCACATGACATCATCTGTAACGGGTCTGTTGGTGGGCCATCTGTTTATGTTTCTCTATCCGAAATAGTACATATATAACAAGGCACATGTCGTAATCTGTAACGGGTCTGTTGGTGGGCCATCTGTCCATGTTTTCTCTATCCGACACAGTACATATATAACAAGGCACATGTCGTAATCTGTAACGGGTCTGTTAGTGGGCCATCTGTCCATGTTTCTCTATCCGACACAGTACATATATAACAAGGCACATGTCGTAATCTGTAACGGGTCTGTTGGTGGGCCATCTGTCCATGTTTCTCTATCTGACACAGTACATATATAACAAGGCACATGTCGTCTTCTGTAACGGGTCTGTTGGTGAGCCATCTGTTCATGTTTCTCTATCCGAAACAGTACATATATAACAAGGCACATGTCGTAATCTGTAACGGGTCTGTTGGTGGGCCATCTGTCCATGTTTCTCTATCCGACACAGTACATATATAACAAGGCACATGTCGTAATCTGTAACGGGTCTGTTGGTGGGCCATCTGTCCATGTTTCTCTATCCGACACAGTACATATATAACAAGGCACATGTCGTCTTCTGTAACGGGTCTGTTGGTGAGCCATCTGTTCATGTTTCTCTATCCGACACAGTACATATATAACAAGGCACATGACGTCATCTGTAACGGGTCTGTTGGTGGGCCATCTGTCCATGTTTCTCTATCCGACACAGTACATATATAACAAGGCACATGTCGTCTTCTGTAACGGGTCTGTTGGTGAGCCATCTGTTCATGTTTCTCTATCCGAAACAGTACATATATAACAAGGCACATGTCGTAATCTGTAACGGGTGTGTTGGTGAGCCATCTGTCCATGTTTCTCTATCCGAGACAGTACATATATATTAAGGCACATGACGTCATCTGTAACGGGTCTGTTGGTGAGCCATCTGTTCATGTTTCTCTATCCGAGACAGTACATATATAACAAGGCACATGTCGTCATCTGTAACGGGTCTGTTGGTGGGCCATCTGTCCATGTTTCTCTATCCGACACAGTATATATATAACAAGGCACATGTCGTCTTCTGTAACGGGTCTGTTGGTGGGCCATCTGTTTATGTTTCTCCATCCGAAACACTACATATATAACAAGGCACATGACGTCATCTGTCACGGATCTGTTGGTGAGCCATCTGTTCATGTTTCTCTATCCGAGACAGTAAATATATAACAAGGCACATGTCATCATCTTTAACGGGTCTGTTGGTGAGCCAACTGTCCATGTTTCTCTATCCGAAACAGTACATATATAACAAGGCACATGTCGTCTTCTGTAACGGGTCTGTTGGTGAGCCATCTGTTCAGGTTTCTCTATCCGAAACAGTACATATATAACAAGGCACATGTCGTAATCTGTAACGGGTGTGTTGGTGAGCCATCTGTCCATGTTTCTCTATCCGAGACAGTACATATATAACGATGTATGTGACATCAATTCTTTGTTTAATCTTTGTCATTGACGAATGAAGATTTGTAAGAATAACAGGACAACAAAAGGTAACATATAACAATGGCAAATGTCCAAAATCCTGTTAGACTTTCACATGACATCACTTATAACGGTTCTGTTGTATCTTTGATTAAACATGAAATTCAATTTTAAACGACTTCTTGACAGTATCGCTTGATATACCGGTATGTAGTAACAGGTAGGGAATTCTTATTTTTGACGAAGCGCCTTTTTAAACAATCTTGGTTGATATGAGTATAGAACAAGGTAGAGTACACCAAACCACGTGTAATAGCTCATCTACTCTCAAGATGCCCTGCGGACTGACGGACGTACAGGCAATCGGACAGAAACGAAATTTCTTCACTCTTAAGCAGAAAGAAGAGGAAATCTGCCAACATACTGAGTGATAACATTTAATGATGTTCAGTCACATCCTATAGATACACACGGAACTTAACAGAACTAATTTATTTCTATGTAAAAATGAAGTTTCACGCAAATTTTGAATTCAACGAACGAAATAATTTTTAAGATATCCGGAATTTTTTATGCTTTATAAAGGCACATGCCCAACATCTAACACGACGTGACGTACGTAAAAATTACGTTCCTTGCAAAATGTCATAACCGTAACTCAAATCGTTCTCGATATAACCAGGATTGTCACGCAGACACATAGGCAGACAAACACAAAATAGGAGTTTTGTCTGAAACTTTCAAGTTTATAGCTTGAGTAATTGAATGCCGACACATAACCCCGAGTTGGCTTAACTCTCAGCCAAATCACTTGTATGGATATGCACCTTCATCGAACTTTATCTTTTCTATACTGAAATAAACTGATACAACTGAGTATCAAAGGACCTGATAGAATCTAACGAAAGTCTAAGGAACCATTCCACCAAATATCATGTACTAAGATGTTATATGAATGAGCTCAGTCTGTTTACAATTTTGTGTATTCAATGTTTTTCTCTTTGCCATTTTGGCGATAAATAAGTTAAATGTAAAAATATTCGCTAACGCTCAGCCAAATACCATGGAATGACATGCATCATGATTTAAGTAAATGTTTCTTGTATATAATTAAAGCTTCATACAAAATTCGGTTCGTTTTTGTGATACATATGTGACCAGACAGACAGACAAAAATATTTTTATCATCCTTTTAAGCTCTGGCTTCGATAAGGCTCAGCCACTAATGGAACATTTTTGCTACATATGGTTGTGTATCAATGTATTAAAAAGGGATGAAGTGTAATGTAAAGCTTCAAAACGATGAAAATGTTGTCATTCTTTAAAAACGAGGGTCGGGTTTTAAATTACACATATTTCATAAAATAACGTGAAAATTGGAATGGATGTTAAAGTATAGTGATAATATTTACCAAGACACAAGAATAAAAAATTATGTTCATTCTATATAGAAAAGTTACAGTAAAGTAAAAATGTCTTATTATGACAGGCAAAGTTAGGGTAAAGAAGCCTTCTCTAACACTTAACCTGGGGACCAGAGGCTTAAAGGTGACTTCCGAACCATCAACAACGATAGTTGACCGGTGAGCCATTGAGCTTGTTGCTCAGAAGCTGCCCGAAGACAAGGAGGAGAGCTCTCGAGGCCATCCCACAGGCCGAGCAGGCGGGGTGCTTTCAAGATCGCTAAGCGGTCACCAATCCAAGTAGCAGCCACGCTCAACGTTGCTTGATCTGGTTATCTTGCAACAACCGTTGTAACCGCCACACTGCGCCATTAACAATATATTGTCATACAATAAAATCTCAGTGCAATTTATAAATAAACCGACTCAAGTATAAAATGGAATATTACATGCTTTGTATGATGGTATTTAAATAATTAGTATTCTATTTTATACTCTTGTCCGCAATGTATTAAGTATTATAATGTTTTTTACTTCGGATATATACTAATATTTCACTTAACAATAAAGTCCTTTATTGTTTAAACTTAAAATCACTTTAATAATGGTGCCCATAAATGTTGGAAATAACGTCAAATGTTTAAATTCTAAATATATATTCTAAACCTTCACTATAAATTAGGACAAGTGCTCCATTTAAAGTTTCCTATAAGTTTAGTAGTTTTAATATACAAGTGATGTCCAAGTCAAATTGGACGATTTAATAATATATATTAATAGTTTCCCAACAATATTTCCTTAATAAATTCATGCAAACGCTGAAAGCTACAAAGAGTGGCGTTTAATTCAATAGAGAGAAAGATAATTAAGTCAGAGCCAACTCACGTTGGTCACAGATTTGCCGCCAGATTAAAAAAGTTCTCAAATTATATTTGTCAAATATTCCAGTGACGCCTTAAGTGTTTGTGATCTAAAGTTGATAATATTAAATCACGAGACTTATATAACCACTGCAACTAATAATCAACTATTTTCGTAATGGAAATCAAGCTATAATAAATTACACACAACGCTGGCTTTCTGTTACCTTCCTTTCTACCTGTTTTAACTAGTTTCCTTATTTTATTTTTTATGGAAACCAGGAGACTTACTTGGCGATACAAATGGCAAAAGCACTCAGTAATAAAAACTAAAAAATTCGATTTGTAAGAAACAAAAGGGAAGTATAAGGGCAGCGAATTTTCTTACTCCAAGAGGGTTTTGGTTGGTGTATACCTTTAAGTTGAGCATATACAAAAAATGTGATATGTCAATTAAATCTGAGTAACCATATGGATGTGCAGAAGCGGCACATCACTAGCTGCAAATATCGAGATATTGGTGTGGAAGGGTAAATCGATATGGCCAGCATTCTGTGTAGGATTAATGTTGCAGTTGGTAGCCCCCCTGCCCGATTTGACTGGAGAGGCTGGCATGGCACAGAGCTGCCCTCCCTTTCTTCCAAGGAGGAATAATTGAAAGTAATGTCTAAAATCTTTCTTCGTGGATATCGACAGCAGGTGGTTCTTACCCCCAACCTTACCTATCCAGAATATCCTGTCGCTGCTCAGCATTTATAACTTATAACTAACGATACGAAGCCAAATCTAACAATTATAAAAAACTTTTCAACGATTCTTAAGTAGTTTCATTTAATTCTTCTTTCTTATCCTAGTGTAATTACATGGAACTGATTTCTTGTGAGTGTTCACTCCTTGGAGCTGTAAATGAGTTTAAGTTATACACTTAAATGGAATAAACACTACTGGAGTCACAATGTGTTCTAATTTTATATGGGCTCTATTCGTTATTTTGAGTGTTTGTATTCCAAATTCTCGTAGCATAGCTTAAAAAAATAAAAAGTGTATTAGTTTAACAATCCATCTTACCAAATAGTTTGTTACAATAGGCAATAACCCTAAGAATTAGAAATTCTTTGTTTGGATACTATATTAATGTGATAATTTCCACTTCCAGAACACAAAAAATGTTATAAACTGACATAAATGCCCCACCAAGAATACCATTATTGTTTTCTTCCTTAACCTATGGATTTAAAACCTCACGCCAAAACATACGATTACTTTTATTAAAATAATCTGCTAAAAAAATAAAATAAAAATTTTGCAATGCTCACCTTTTTATTTTGAATTATATTTTACTAACATTTTTAACTAGTCTCTAGCTAAATTAAAATAACAGATCTATCTTTTGTCACTTTGTTTTGATTACGATTGTTCATTACAGTTATTGTAAGTGTTTTAAGTAAATTAGTTAATTTTATCTTCAATTTGTCATTGTCTCATGCATTTTGAACCAATGAGCTAATAGTCCTAACCATTAGAACGGAAAGACCAAAGTTATAATTAAATAGCTGAGATAGAACCAGAACTGCACTCCAGCAATTATTACATTTCTGTCTTTGACAACTGACTGACGATTCAGCTAGAGAGCGCTATCTGTCTGTCTGTCTGTCACGAATTCTGATCCTAAATTATATCCGTCTGTTAAAATTGGCAACTGTTTTTTACATTTTGTTGAAAACGATTACTAATTGATATTACATTATTCAGCTTCAAACCTCTTACTTTACTATGAACAAGATAAAAAGATTGTAAAAATGTTTAAGAATTACTATGTGCGTTCGAAAAGAATCCTTTATATTTTGCTAGGTAGATAAATAACGGAGTTTTAAATTATTTTATTTGAACGGCCGCCATAATGGAACGAAATGGTTGCGGCACTTGGCCAAGAGAAACTAAGTACGTGAAATAAAATTAAGAACACAACGAATATAGTAGAAGTCGATTTCAAGTACAAATACAATTCTGACCAATCCAAAGGAAAAACTAAATCGGATGTGACAATATCTGCTCGATATATTGGTAATTATTGTTGCTCCTATACTTAAATCTCTTTAGATACCAACAACTTCATCTCTTGTTTTTCGAAGTTCCGGTTATCTTGAAGTTCCCACAACTGGATATATTCTTCAGTTAGTTCGGCATCCTACAATTCCAGTTCATCAGTCAGAATCTTCAGAATAATACCTGCTTACCCGTTAAGAATAGAGATATATTTATAATGGATATATTTATCGCCGTATTTTCACAGAGATGTTAGATATGCTAATGTATCTCACTTAACAATTCATAATTCTGTATAATTGATATCTATTAAACATAGATTGATATAAATGCAAATTTCTATTTTCTAGCACTAGAGTTGTGACAGTTGCATCGTTGACAAATTATGTTTTCTGAATATTTGCTAAAATTTTTTATTTTTAAATTACTGGAACTCATATTGCTGTGCGTTTATGTGTCCGTCTTTATTGGCTGAGCGTTAGCGAAGCCTATTTTTCGAGGGGCTGGAAAGACTTCATATTTGTCTGCCTGTCTGCACGAGATCTCCAGAAAGTTTTCATAATTGCATAATCTACATCGAGCTCAGTGATAGTGTATATCACTCGATAGGATGTGGCTGAGCGTTGGCGAAAATCTTCACATTAGTCTTGTGATGGCCAAAAAAATATCGCAGAATAAATAAATTCCTAAATTATCTGAGAACATGATATGTTACTTTAAAATGTAAGATACATATGCAGTTTAATAAAATGAGCCATATACTTAAAAATTCGCATGCAACATCAGCGAAACATTTCGTAACAGAGCATTTTTAATTGATTTGATAGGTCATTACAATTATTTACATTTACGTTTATGGAATTTACTTTTAAATGCAACGTAATGTTGCTCGTTCTCCAAATACATAAACAAATATGACTATATATTTTGATAAAGAATAAGTAGTTCTGATTATATAAATAGTTTTATATTAATGAAAGATCATATTTTAGCTAATCACTTTACATTAACTTGCCAGTGCTTTACAATAGAGACGAGAGTAAGCCTTGGAACTTGTTGCCAGTCGTAATGCTAAAACCCGCAGTGATGCCAACCACAGAAGCTCAAACTTCGACCATTTGCATAGACTTTACATGCGGTTAGGCTAACATACCCTGTCTCGTTGTGAACTACTGAAAATTCCTACGAGCTATTTTGATCTTGCACACAATTTCCATGAGCGGGAGGGTGAAATACGTACTAATACTGACTCTAGGGATTAGTGTTAACCCTCTGCGTGTTTGCGTATATACTCAGAGTGTTACACAAGCCAAACACTTTGACATTAGTGTTTAAACAAATAAGTCATAGGTCTCCTTTCCTAAATTATTAGGAATGGGTTTGTTACGCGGCCATATTAAATTAGGAGAAGAGAGTTTAAGATGTTACAGTCGATTTCGGGGATGGAAAAATTTATTTGTTCTTTTTAAATTCATAACTCTTTGAGATAACATAGCTGAATACAAAAGGAAGACAAAAATTTGTTGATTTCGTCTCGTGAAATGAAGTAAGAACTTTAGGTATTTTGTGATAAGGTCCATTATAAAAACTTAAAGTTCTTACAGCAGGTAGATTAGTTTATAGTTTCAGGGATTAATATTTTTCATTTTTTTAAAACGATAAGAAAACGTATCTTGAAAACAAGTAATTTTCTTGAATTCAATGTAATTAAAAAATATAATTTCCTTAAATCATAAGGAATTAAAACATGCATGTTGTAAAAGGTTGAATTATTTATTTTTAGTCGTTTTTATACCTTATTGATAGGCCATGTATGCCAAATAGAAGTTCTCTAATTATTCGTTTTTGCAAATTTTGTTTACAAATGATATGAAATAAAATGTTTCTTGAAGAAAATGTCTCTAGAATTCAATTGTTAAATGATGCATAACTCTCACCAACTAAAAGATGGTCCGAAAAGTACATGGTTTGATATTTAAATCGTCTGACATTTATATCAAATGAAATTTTATTTCTGTACGCGTAAATCAAATAAATAACGTATAGATGAGTAAATAAAACCTTCACTAATAAATGTCAATTTACCGCTACTTGGAAATATATCACGACATTATAATTCAATCAGCTAGAGTTATATGATTGAATTCAGTTTATGTTATGTTGTAAAACCACGATACAAGTGCTTTACAGGTTAAATGGCAGTAATACCATTTAACTACCAAATGGTATTGATATGTACCATTTACAGCTAAGGCAATTGAGTACCAAATGGTATTGATATGTACCATTTACAGCTAAGGCAATTGAGGTTAGATAGTTGACGCCGCTTGTCTTCGCTAAAGCTGCTAAAACTTGATGACATAATCAGACTCCAACACGACGGCTGTTCCTGTCAGGAGAGTTAATTGAGTTGAATACAATTTCTGTATTCCAGATAATATATATTAAATTAACTTACTATCTTCTATAATAAGTTGGTGTATACGTAACGCGACTATATTCACCTATATTACATTATATTTTGTAGTATAGATGTCGAAACGATGTAAAGAATTCATTTTGAGCTTGATCGCCAATCTCTTTTGGATCTCTTCGGACGAACATGACTCCAGATTTCATGAGTCAAGTGAGAGTGACAGATTCCAGACGCAACAAATTGGAGAAAGGTAAACATGAGCTAAATTCAACATCATATCGATTCAACCCTTTTCACCATAGCTAAGATGTGTATAGAAAACTCGATTACTCCACCGTACTTAAAATTGTGTCTGTTCCATCGTAGTGCACTCAATTGTGCACCTGATGAGACAATGAGACTACCTCTTCACCTACATTACCACTATATTTTGTAATCTAGGTGTATGTTATGTCAAAACATTATAAACTCTTTACAGTGCTTCTTCATAACTGGAGCTACATTCCCAGTACATTAAGGTTGATGTTGGTCAAATGCTGGAAATAAATCTCGTATAGATAACTTATTCCCTCTTGAAAGCATATTACAGGATCCATAATTTCCCAAAATACCCTCATCCTTTCTCTTTGGTTTTCACCCTTTCATTATTGAAACAAAAATGTTATACTTCTATGAAATGGACTGTTACTATACAAGTAATGCAGCGAATTGTGAAGAGCTGACCACAACTGACAGGTTTCAAAGGACCGTCTCAACAGTTTAATATCGAGGGAACAAAGGTAATACATATCATAAAAAACTAATTAATTACTTGATGCTACAACTATGAGGACACTGTTATCATTTAATACGTATTTGTTTTTCCAATATTTTTTATAATAAAAGGAACTTTGTTTCGTTTATAAATAGACACATATAACAATAAATTATTTCATTTACAAAGTATTGCGACCTTTCACCTCTTCGCATTGATATGTTAGAGTTCAAATACCACAGCTGATGAGTTGATTGTCAGCTGCGAGATGGAAGGTTTGATCTAAAGAGATAAGATTAAATTAATCCTCATTCAAAACGTTCCATCCTTAAGAACTCATTAATTTATCTTTACAAGCTGTTTCGAAACAAAGTCCATAATTAAACCTACAATTCATCATTTTCAGATATTTTATTTTAATATTATTGCATTAAACCACATGGAAATGTACTATTTATGGTTACCCTTGAGTTATTAAATCTATGTGTAACATAAATTAAATTTTATTAAATATTTTCTTTATATTTTGTATATATTTTACTAGCATAATTTACATTGATTGTGTGTTGTTGTTTTGTTATAATGAAAAAAAATTAAACATATAATTAATTCACAAAATGTTTTTATTAAATTTAAAAATACAGTTTCGGAAATCTAACACTTGCCGAAGCGACAGTTCCTTCAATATGAGCTGACTGAGTCGTCAACCTCTGTCTGATACCACGTGACGCATTTTGTATTTTCAATTTCCAAACGTCACACATGATTTTCCAATCAACTGTTGGAATACACAAAGAAAATAACTCTACTTCCTAAAAGTGCCATCAAAGCTGTTGATCTTGCATGGTCTCAAAATAATTAATCCAATTTTGTATTTAAAATTGTGGTGGATTCTGCAGGTTGTTCCTTTGTAGAAAAATAAAACAAATTTGTTATTTAATACAGCAAATTTATTATGAATACTGCATAAACAATTCTCTTTTAGATAACAAAAACCTTTTTTTGTCTAAAATAAACAAACAACTTTTATTAGTAAACAATAAAGCGGCTAATAAAACAAGGCAAATCAACTAAGAACACTAATATAACAGTATTTACCGGTGAATTAACTTCGATTGTTTACATCCAGAAAGGCAACAATTACAGCTGACTGGCAGTTTAATTTAAAATAGAAACTCATAGCTAATCATTTTATAATGTTCTTTTCAAAAACGAACGTTTTCTTGATTTAAGAAGTGAAAGAGCAACTTACTGGAAAAAAGTAAATAATTAGCTATTAAATCTCACACTTAGAATCTCCCACGCCCACATCCGATGAAATGCCTAGACTAAAACCGTTATCAAAATCATCAAAGTGTAGTCTTTGTATTATGGTAGTATATAATTTTTCATTCATAGGTATTAATGAGTATTTGGGGTACACGTTTTAATCATACACTGTTATTAAAAAAACAAATAACTTAAGTAGGTTCTACAGTTTTTTAAGTATATACTGCCCGTATTTGTATTTTTTGGGGGAAGGGGAATGCTTACAGATTATGTGTAGCTAACAATAAATAAATCACGTTTTTATGCTTTAGGAGCTAAGAAGGTTCAATAAGAGGACAAATTTTTTTGACTTCAAATACCTATATATCATATACATGGGTTAGCCCTTTTGATGCCAGGCATTTTTCGCAATGCCATCTGTAAAGTGCCAGAGCCATTTCGCTAGTGCTACTCAGTAGTGCCAAGCCATAAAACAGCTTTTTGACATACAATAGAGAAAACATGGTTAAGTCTCTTATGGCACATCATAAACTTACACTTTTTTGTTTGTTTTTTTAGGTAACATTATGGGTAATAATATGATAACAAATAATAACACTTTTTGTTTAAATAAAAATAATTATATCAAAAAATAAGTTTTTAAAAATTTCACATTTTTTATTTTTTTTTTTAGTTTGAAATTTAAAAACTTAACTTTTATTTCATTTTTTGTCAGGGAATATTAGTCATGCGTTTGACAATATTTTTGATAGCAACAAACTATCTGAAACAGGATTATATCAAAGCAAATTAAATGAATTTAGTGCCCATTTTATAATTGTTTTATATACTATAAAATATTTATATAAGTTCAATTGTTACTTATGAGCTGTTGCCAGGATAAAAGAATAAAGAAGTTCAGTGAAATTTCTTCATAACTTTGTAAATAATTTGTCTATATGTAATTATTTATAATAAAATAATGTCTTGTTAGAAAAAACACAATACAGTTTATATACATATTTACAATATAATTGGTTTTATTTAATTGACATATTCAAACGTTATAAGGGCATCGATTGGGGAAGGCAGTCCAAGTGACACCCTAGTTTGTTTTCACTTTACTTAAACAGTATTTGCACGTCTTCTTTTCCCTTCAGGGTTATTTTTCCACTGCATACGCTGAAATTCTTTTCCTTAGCTCCAAAATACCAAAAAAATACTTATACCGGCTGCGCAGTATAATTTTTTACCGAAAGCCGATGTCATCGGCCCGCGGCACTTCTCGCATCAAGTAAGCAGGCCG
The DNA here is from genome assembly GCF_021130785.1 of Homalodisca vitripennis. Lineage (NCBI taxonomy): Eukaryota > Metazoa > Arthropoda > Insecta > Hemiptera > Cicadellidae > Homalodisca > Homalodisca vitripennis. The sequence continues at coordinate 17,146 of NW_025778563.1, forward strand.
ATGTCATCCGCCCGTGGCACTAAAAGGGTGGATTAATGTTATTCGAAATTGATTGGCGGAGTGTCAACGAATGAAACAGAAGACAGGCTACTTCTGTCTGTATGTATGTCGGTTTTAATGATTTTAAACCCTAATTAAGGCATGAACTTTGAGCTGTAATGAAGCCTCGATACGATGACAACCCTGTCAGTTTATGTCAACTGGCTGATAGTTAGCGAGGACTATCTGTCCCTCAATTGGATATCTAGAATGCGAACTGAGACTAAATTTTGCATGAAGCTCCTTTTCTATAAGGTTTAAGGGAAATCTATTGTTATTAGGGAAAGTCGACTAGAACTCGCTATCGAGCGACTGTTACTACGTAGAAATTGACCATCACTTTGAATGACTGTTACTACGGAGATTCGTCTAGAACTTGCTAACGAAATACTTTTGCTATAGAAAATTGACTAGCAATTGCAAGCCATCTACTATCACAACGTAGAGTCGTCTAGAACTTGCTAGCGAAATACTTTTGCTACAGAAATTTGAGTAGCAATTGCAAGCGATCTACTATCACTACGTAGAGTCGTCTAGAACTTGCTAGCGAAATACTTTTGCTACAGAAAATTGAGTAGCAATTGCAAGCGATCTACTATCACTACGTAGAGTCTTCTATGACTTGCAAGAGAAATACTTTTGTTACAGAAAATTGAGTAGCAATTGTAAGCGATCTACTATCACTACGTAGAGTCGTCTAGAACTTGCTAGCGAAATACTTTTGTTACAGAAAATTGAGTAGCAATTGCAAGCGATCTACTATCACAACGTAGAGTCGTCTAGAACTTGCTAGCGAAATACTTTTGCTACAGTAATTTGAGTGGCAATTGCAAGCGATCTACTATCACAACGTAGAGTCGTCTAGAACTTGCTAGCGAAATAATTTTGTTACAGAAAATTGAGTAGCAATTGCAAGCCATCTACTATCACAACGTAGAGTCGTCTAGAACTTGCTAGCGAAATACTTTTGTTACAGAAATTTGAGTAGCAATTGTAAGCGATCTACTATCACAACGTAGAGTCGTCTAGAACTTGCTAGCGAAATACTTTTGTTTAAAAAAATTGACTAGAAATTGCAAGCGATCTACTATCATTACGTAGAGTCGTCTATGACTTGCAACAGAAATACTTTTACTACGAAAAATCTATTAGATCTTGCAAACGAGCTACTGTCACTGCAGAGGTTGTACTGCTGATAAATCATGATTTAGTTTTAAATATTTAACTTCATTTAGGATCTCTTAGAGAGTAACTAAGCAGTCAATCCAAGAAGACTACGCATCACTTATGATATTTTTTAGGAACAATTAAATATATATTCTCAAAGACCTCTATAGTGATATTACAAGTCAGAGCTAAACAATGGGATCAGTAAGATGCGGTTGGTCGAGGGATGCAGACCTATTGTGACGTGTATTCTGTAGTTCCGTTTTTATAACTAGTGTTGTGTTTAGTTTTTATTAAGTGCATGTTTTAGAGTTAGTGAAGTTGATACACAACGTGGTGGTTCCTCACTCATGCAAGTCACAACGCAGTTTTAATTATATGTTAGGTTACTTATGTACTTGATGAACAGATCAGATTGCTGATCTCGAAACGTAGTGTTACTAATTTTTTGTATAACTAAAAGATGGAAAACGTCCGGAAAACCCTGTTGCCCTAACAATCCTTTCATCGTCTGAAACAAACTTCAAACGAAGAATTGTAACCGCACATATTCGTTCGAACACCCAAAATAGACAATTAGGAAGCGAGCCCTCATGGTGGCGAACGGGATGGCGGATCAGAATTAAACCTAGAAGGAAAAAGAAAAACACCGTGGATAGTGTGCTCAGATTCATTTTTTTATTCGTAGTCACCCACCACAGAGAAAGAAAAAAATCTTTAACCAAGATAAGAACCTCTCTGTTAAAATAACAATTTTGGCCAAACAATAAAAAAATCATTACTAAAGTTAACATAATATGTTGGTCATATGTCTCAGGTGCACCTGGATAAAAAAATAGGAACAGCCATAATTTAAAACAAGATCTGCCAATTCCACCCGATATCCTTGGGCTAAGGGCGGACTCCTAATGAAAACCAGGAAATAACGCTAAATAGCATTTAAACTAAACTTAAAACTAAATAACAAGATATAAACTATAATAACTGGTAACAATAAAAAAATAAATAAAAAATAGCAGGGTATTAAAGATGTTGCCTAGTGGTGTTCAGCTCACCATGGAGGCCAGTTTTCCAGCAGAACAGGAAAACCCTGGAAACTGTCCGCGACCACCCATGATGAGAGAGAAGCAGGAGGCTAGAGTTCCTCTCCTGGACCTTGTCAGTGCGAAACAGCAACTTACGCCAGCATGTTAGAGGGAAAATTAAAAAATAAATAACATTAACAACTTGAAAAGGTAAAAAATTCCACAATTACTTCCTCTAACGTGCAAGAATTTAGAAGTTCCTTGCCACTCTGAAGAGGATGTGCAGAGCGCTCTCAAACAGCACTGTCACTGCCTTCTGCAGCCACAACGAACAACACTTACATATACCGTATAAATACATAACATGAGCCGGGGAGATAACTGGGCTCAAGACTTGGAACCGGCTCAGAACACAGTGCTAAAATAAAAATTCAGGTGTATTTTAATACTTAAATTGGTACCATAGCGTACATAATAATCATTACAGAAAATTTAACCCGACGTGCACTCTAATATATTCTAAGATATTAAATACTGACTACAAACAGTGTATATAAAGGTTGGTGTTCCAACTATTATAAGACCAGAGATACAAGCAGCGAATATATTTCAGCCCTAAGCCTAAAGTTGTGATTTACACAGAAAAGTGGCTCAGATAAGAGTAATGTAGGGTAGGGTTGAGCTAAGCGGCTCCGCAGTGGAAACTGTGATGAAAGGTTATAATACCTTCACAGATTCCGCTTTTAAGATTCAACTCTGCCTATTAAAACACGTTTATAATAAAGTAACTCTTATGTCCTTGATCTATCATTTACACACACACACACACACACACACACACACACACACACACACACACACACACACACACACACACACACACACACACACACACGCGCGCGCACACACACACACACACACACACACACACACGCACACACACACGCACGCACGCACGCACGCACGCACGCGCGCTCGCACACACACACACACACACACACACACACACACACACACACACACACACGGTTTATCTGCTCTGCCCATTGATGTCACTCGCCACTAGGCGGCCCTGCAATATATCAAGTTATCAAAGCGCCTTCACATTATAAACTGCAACTACGAGACTGTTACGTATATTAAATAGCCAAACACTATTTGAAGGCGCTAAGTTTTAATGTATATTTGTCTTTAAAATACATTTCTGGTTGAACTTAAAGCTTGAGTGTTAGACCATTTTATAATAAAGTACATGTACATGTACGATGGCTATAAAATACACATTTGACAAATTTTGTTGGTTGTGGCAACAAGGTAAACTCTACATCGACGTTGAATATTTCACTTGAACCGTGGGAAGCCGCGGGAAACAGCTAGTATATAACGAGATTGATGTACAGCAAATAATAACCTAGGGTATTGATGGTTTTGAATATTTTTTCTGCTGTATATTCTTTTAATAGTACATCACATTAACGAAAACAGCAGTGGACAAGCCCATTACTGTTAAAGTCTAAATTTGTCCTCTACTGTAGGACGCACATTACAATTTTGAGTTAAACACTCTTGAAATACAAAACGATTAATCACTTCAAATAAAATTACAAATTGTTTTTACGTTCCTACTTTATTTCCAGCCACGAAAAACCTGATTTTTAGCCATAGCTTAAAAGTAAAGGTTTCTTATAATTGATGATGTTTATTAACGTTTTAATTTCTTACATGAATTTTGGAAATAGATGATAATTTTTTTGGTTTGACGTTTGTTTTTGACCATGGAAGGATCGTGAATGAAACAAGATTTTTGCCATCGTTCAGTGATCATTCATTTCTTCCGTTGTACTAAATAATAAATATAGTTATTTCCCTTTCTGCTGAATCAATAACATTATAATTTATTGCAGATTTTTTTATTAATACTTTAGATTTGGAGCTAAATATAAATGCTTGGAACCAAATTGAAAATTGTACTTTCGGTTAACATTATGACTACTATTCCCTATGGATTCAAGTAGTAAATAGACTAATCAATCCAAGTTTGATAAATAATTTGAAGAATCTTCCTACTCTCTCATTGAAAGCTATGGATACCAGGGTTGAACGGTAACCACAAACTAACTAACAGACCAATATGACGGTCGCGGCGTTGTAACCCAACCTGCCGATTTAAATCTGTATAAAAATTTAACATTGCAAACTGTGGTTATATACATTATACGCCCAAGATAGTGATTTCAAGAGCCTCATAACAATACCGATTTGTTTTGAACAGCTTTTTAAAGAACTCAAATTAAGATGAAATTTAATAAAACTTTTTTAAAGTTCTAAAAATTTCATACTCAAAACTGTACAATTTTACGTATATTGTGTAAAAATGTGGTCTTAACCCTATTACGATTTACGACTTATAAATTTATGAAGTTGTAGTTTGTTTGAAAGCCCCAAACCGGTAGCTTTTTTCGTTATTAAAAACATAAACACTGGAAGTTATTATTTTTAAATTATTTGATTTATATTTATAAACGCAGAAACAAGCAAGTCAAATTTGAATATAAGTCGTGATATTGTAACTTTACCAGTTGGTTTGTTTTTGAAGTTCAAACCCGGGTATCTTTACATTTTGATGCGAGAGTAGAAGATATTCTATATGCAATGGGAATGAACCCATTGTACAACTAAACTTTTAATTTATTCTTGTATAATTTCAGGGGTTTTCGCATGAGATTTTAATAAAACGCGAACACATTCGTGGAATGCTAAACGAAGCAATATAGAAGAATCCATATAAAAAAGTACAAGTTATGTTCATTTATAAATTTTTCTGCTTTTAAATTTTGTATTAAACAAAGCTATTTTCATTGTGATATAACATGACTAAATTCGGAATTATAAAGTGTAATACATGCATCTATTGACCAGCGGCCTCGATCTCTCCAGTACAATAGTAACATGGCTCCGGTGTGCCACAATCCTTTACAACTTTGACACTCTATGAGACTCTGAAAGAGATTTTAAGTTAAACAACTTCTAGAAAGATCTCGACTCAATGTTCACTTTTATGTATGTTATAATTTTGTTCTAGGAGTTCTATAATACTTACAGTTTACTTTTTCTTTTACTCTTTATTGTAAAAGAACGTATTCACACTCACACAAATATATATATATAATATATATATATATATATATATATATATATATATATATATATATATATGCAACCTCTCAAATATTGGTCTGATCAAAAAATACTCAACACTCCTGTATGTGTATAGGGGAAACTTTCACATTCGGGTACAGTAGAAAACACGGCCCATTTAAATATTTTATGTTTTTTAGTTTTCTGTCACTGAACTAACTGTGTTTTTTATACACTTTTAAAAAATCGTGATGTGTGTCTATCTGTGTGATAAATTTTGATATAAGATCCTAGAGGTTGAACACTTAATGCATAGATTTCTATTGGTCTATGAAATAAGTCTACTCACTTTAGAGCCAAAAGCTAATATGGCAGAATGTCTGTTCAATAGCTCTTTTGATAAATTTTGTCAGTTTATAATAAATATTTTTCTGTAAATTACTCAAAATCATTATATTAATCTTACATATTAAACTTACTATATTACACTATTTTATTCCTACGTCATAGACGATGCATCCTCAAAACAAGTTTCCAAACACTAACCTGATATTCCTTGGTAAAAAGTTGGACGTACGTAAATTGATCACTGCCATTTGTCTTACTTAGTTTCCGAGAGCTACTTTGCTTCTATTCAAAATCACGCGTCAACAAGAGAGCCTACTACTCATTTTTCACATATTCGAAGTATAGTTTTTCCGAACGCTATGTATAACACTTTTAGTTATTTATTGTACATATATTAATTATCAATTTATATATTAATACTAATTAATTGTAATAGTATTGTAATTATAACGGAAATAAACTTATTTAATTTCATTTCATAGGTTTGAACGTTGTTTATTTTATTGTTTTTAACTACACATTAGCAGATTTCAAATAAAATCAAAATTATATTCAGGAAATTCAGTAGTTTCGAGTTTCGGCGACCTAAATCACAAAGAGGAGTTAAGCAAATTTTGTAGAAACTTTGTGGGGGAATCAAATTTAAAATACAAGCAGCTTTTCAGAAAACCTCGTTAGATAAAACTAATTGTAATTAATTCATTTAGACTTAAACTTATGAAAAATACTGACACTAATCTAATTGCCAATAGCAAACATTTCTCTTACCTTAACTTTAAAGGCAACCTCCTTGAATGATTTTAGATTACAAAGGAGGGAGCTGTAAAACCTAGGGGCAAAGTACGAAAAACCTCTCCACCCTATCTCGAGGAAAGTGAAGTTGATCGTCCTGTCGAGTTCTGAGATCAGCAACCTCACCACGGTACGGGAGTCTCTACAAAGTACTGCGGTTCCTGAAGAGACGGGACGTGGTGGATTAGGTAGCAGGTGTGCAGCCTGCATACGGTTTCCACAGGCAACGATTCTGCAGCTCTTAGATGGGCAGATAAGTGGTCATATTTAAGTCAATTTCAAATAAAACGGACAGCCGTACTTTTTTAATTCTGTTAATATCTACCCTCGAAATGATGTTAACGTATACAGGACAACAATAAAATAAGATTGTATCAGGGGGATCTTTGCTCTCAGGAAAGACCATCCTGTGCCTTTACACCCCTCTTAGTCTCCAAAGCACAACCGAGTAGCATAGGTCACGTGGTCAGAAAAGATGAGTTCACTGTCGAGTATAATACAAACGTTTTCACAGCGCCGGAAACCTCTAGTGCTTGGTCTCCAAGCTTAACGAGCACAACGTGCTCCGTCATTCTCTGTCTAATGTAAGAATACGCGATGTGAAGAACTGTACATTTGTCAGCATTAAGCTTGAGACAATGTTTGAATGTCCATATTGTTATGCTCTCAAGATCAGAGTTTGCTCTCACAATGGCCAACTCAGTTGAACTGGCCGCGAATACTCAAATATATTACGATGAATTTCCGCTTCACAAATATTAGTTTGAAGAAAAATTAATAATTGCTTATTTATACAAAGGCAAAAATCCTGTCCTCATTCGGACCCAACTTCTATACCCGTAAGGTGTATAAATGCCAGTCAGTGTTCATGGATGATTCTAGAAGAAAACTTGTTTTATTAAAAACCCATACACAATGCGTATCATATCATTAAAATATAAATAATTATATAAGTCTGACCACTGCAAAAATAAAACAAAAATACAAATCAGATACATACAAGGCTCAGTCCTTGTTTTCCATTCCATCGTTCTGAAGATTTAATATAACTTACAGGGGATTCCCAAAGTGTCTTTCTTTTTAACCGGAACGTTGAGTATAGGAAAGGATGAAATTGAACTTCTATTAACTTTTACATTGTGTGCTTTTGCAGACTCGATATTATCGTCTACCTATCCTTTTTCATTACTATTTGCTGAGCGTTAGCGAAGAACATCACTCGAGAGGCTGGAAAAATGTCATTTTGTTTGTCTGTACGATGTATCGTAAACAAACTGATCTATAGACTTGAAATTTTGCATGAAGCTACATATAAATATATAGCACTTAAAATAAAAGCTACATATAAATATATAGCACTTAAATAATAGTCATATCACAATCGTGTATATATACAGTTAACTATTCATTTAAACTATATAATTAATAACTACCATATATCTATATTTTACTAAGTAAATGTTCAACATTTACCATTTTATAAACGTCATGTCACATGTACGATCATTGGATCACAATATTGTCTGTGATAATAGCATGAGAATGCAGAGAAAAGAAACACCCGTGGACAAATCTCATCTCATCATGTTGGAGTTGATGTTCCAGAACCAAATACGTAATTATACCTGATGAGGTATAATGTGTTATATACTAAGCACATGTCAAATACACATACAGTAGCCTCTTTAACCATACCCACACCCAATTTAATTTGTCACACGATTACAACGTGATGAGTTTAACAGTTAATTAAACAAGTCACTATTTAGGAAATCCACAGACATTTACCAATAATCTAAACGCTGTTATAAATTTCATTTATTATTCATTCATTATTATTTCACTGTTACGCATTTACATGCAGCAAAATGTGTCGAATCTGCAAAATAAGAAAATAACATGTTAATTTTGAAGCTGATTTCAGGAATGTCTATGTGTTGGAAATAATTGCATTGTTGATCAATGCGATTTCACTGGAGGAATTACTTAGATTTTTTGAAGAAAGGCCAGTCTCATCAAATTTCTGATTACCAATATTCTGCTATATAGATAACCAATAGGTTTGCTGCAAAATATTGCCTCGACCACGAAGTTGACATTTTAAGACAAACCAGAAGTTATTAATGACCCTGAATTCTCATCAAAATCGTGATTACCAATATTCTGTTATGTGGATTTAGTCAGCAGTGTTACATTTACATTTGTACCGTATATCCAGAACAGCTATACCTAAAGTTTTGACATTGATTGAATTGTAATATATTTGTAATATAAAATAATAATATCAATGTTTATGACGATAACAACCCATTTACGTTATTAAAAGTGAGGAAGTAATTATTTGTATTTGTGTAATGTATAATGTTATTAATTAATCGTCTATGCACATGTATTACTGACACAAGCAACATTTTAACACTATATCGACTAACTACCTATGATGATAGCATATACGTAAATCCTGTGAAATATATAATTGAGGTTTTAAGATACCTTGCGTAGAACGCAATGCTGTGCTATGTTGTAACCGTATAGAATTAAAATAATATTTCTATTACTATAATAATAAAGTTATTTGTATGATGGCAAAGATGTGAATATTTTAAATCATTACGTAAAAAGTTTATAAAAGGACTTTAAAGCTTAATTTTATCAAAGTATCAACACATTGTCTTTTCTTAGCATATGTAAACAATAACAATATTTTCAACCCGTTATATTGCTTTTAAAACGTCATCTTTCAGCATGATTACTTTGTTATATTTTAGTGGAATAGATATTTTATCAAAGACTTTGCCCTGCACTTTACTTAACTTTGATATGGTAGGAACGGTTGATTCACTGTGAACGTCGATTTTAGCTCAAGTTCATGTTCCTCTTAGCAACGTCTGGGATCTGACACTGTCACAGACTTGATTCCTGAAATCTGGAGTTATGTTGATATGAAGAGATCAAAAACGACGTAGAAGCTCAAAATAATCTCTTAATATAATTTTGACATCAGAGACACCTAGTCTATAAAATACATTTTAATGTAAGTGAAGAGGTATTCTCATTGTATGATCAGGTGCACAAGTAAGTGCACTACGATATTTTATACACGATCTCTAAGAACGGTGGAGCAACCGAATTTTATACTGCACTATAGCTAATTTACTCTACTGGAGTGGGGTGGACTGGAGTTCAACTCCATATTCACAGTGAAGAAGAAGAAGAAGAAGAAAGAAGAAACAGTGCTTTATTTGTACAATAAACAAAAACAAAATATTACCCTCAATAATCTTAATAGGAACTAGCTTTAGCTCACTAAAACAAATAAGTATTTATTTATCCTAAGTAAGGAACAAAAATTTGCACTAAATACAATGGTCATTTCGACCGTCTGTCTGGTTGGCACTTCTGTACACTTCTTATAACTACAATTAATACAAAAAATTTAATTAACCAAAACTATAGAAATTTTAAGTTTGGCGATTCAAATAAGGTTCAAAATATCGGAAAAAAGAAAAGGAAAAAGTAATATTTCACGCGCGCGCGCGCGCGCGCCCCACACACACACAATAATATAATATTTGTTTTTGTTTTATTTTGGGATCCTTACAACTGTCATATAAAAGTTTTTCATCTATATTTCAATATTTAAAAATTAAATTCATACACTAAATCCCACCGCATTTTCCACGCATCTCTCATATATTTTCCAAATTGAAGCCAATCCTTTCCATTAAGGTAGTCAAAAAATTGTTTTTTTTCGCTTAGCACGTTACTCCCAAACCATTTTCTCCGAATCGTTGCCAGAATAGGACAAATACTCACAAAGTGAAAGACCGTCTCATACTCATTCCGGTTACACAAAGAACATACGTGATTTTTATCAGGAATCCAAGGTTTGTAATTTAAATCAACCAGGCCTGCCCGCGCCTTAATTGCCCAAGACATAATATTCATATCATAACAATCTTTCAGGAATGTCTTATCTCCAAGGTCAAGTTTTATTGTTAGATAATGTGGATGATAGACAGACGTACAAACACGGCCTGTACGTTCCACTCGCCAGCTTGTTCGCATCGCCTCAACCACCCTAGACAATTGGCCCACCAACTCAACGCTGTTGTCAACATTAAAATTTACCTCGATTCCACACTTACTTCCTAAGCTCTTCCACTCCCTGAACCAGAAGATTTTTTTTAATACAATCTCCTTTGCTAATATGTAAGGTAAACGATTTGGCGTCATGCTCCAGATTCTTCCGAGATAATTTAGATTTAATTTAAGGGTAAAGTAAAATAATTTTTCCGAGCCAGTTTCGACAAAAAGTGTGTAATTTGGTGTGTTAAAGGGGAATCTAAAAAGTTTTTTTCAAAAACATTCTTTGAACTCCCTCAATTGCGTCAAATTCTCTGTATCCCCATACTTGGGCTCCGTAGCACAAAACTGACCTGACAACAGCATTAAAAAGTGTGAATTTTGCTAACAGAGACACCTTCTTATCTTTTAAAAGACATTCCCAAACTGAATTTATAATTAATTTTGAAACCCTTGCTTTTTCTTTAAAATGTTGTTTCCACGATAACTGTGATGTAAATATGAGCCCCAAGTATTTGTATTCATTTACAACCTCGATCTCTGTCCCTTGGTACCGCCGCCTCTCAATTTTACTCCGTTTCCCGCCTTTTTTGAACACCATTATTTTTGATTTATTCAAATTTACATTTAGATTCCAATTTTTACAGTAATTTTCTAAATTATTAATCATACATTGCAAGCTTGTTGCTGTAGGTGCGAGTAGAATTATATCATCCGCGTAAAGCAACATATTCTCCCTGGTTTTCCCAAAAATACATCCTCCACCCAGCAAATCCGCTAAATCGTTAATAAATAAAGAAAATAATAAGGGACTCATTACACAGCCCTGCCTTAAACCCATTTCAGTTTTAAAAGCAGGCGTCACCCCCTCTTTACACCAAACACCAGCCGAAGTTCCGTTGTACATTTCTCTGAGTATTTTTAGCATGTGAGTCGACAACCCAAGACACGACAGCTTATACAATAGAGAATCAATAAGAATTGTGTCGAATGCAGAGGAAAATCAACATAAAAACAGTATAATTTGCAATTTTCTTTTGCCAATTGTAAGTTTACCATACAAGTTAAATTAAAAATGTGATCTATAGTAGAATAGCCTTTCCTAAAGCCTGCTTGGAATTCCGTCAAGATATTTCTCTCATTTACCCATTTTTCTAACCTGTTTAAAATTATGCTACAAAATATTTTACATACACTATCTATAAATGATAATCCCCTGTAGTTCTCTACTACATTGATTTCGCCCTTTTTGTATATTGGAAAAATAACAGATTTTTTAAAGCTGTCCGGTATTTGGCCGTTTAAATATATTTTATTGTAAACAGTAAGTAATTTTTCAAGTAGTGAATGTGGAGCGTATTTAAAAAACTCGTAGGGGACTCTGTCGTAACCGGGAGCCATATCGTCCCTCAGCTTACGCAGTACTTCCCTGACTTCAACTATATCAAGTTCCTTATCTAGGGTTTCATTCATAATTAGTGGTTCTGCGTAGCAGATATAATTTGATAATAAAGGGGGATTTCGCAGGCTCTTGAAATGTGCAACCCACTGGCTCACTGAAATATTTCCCACCACTCTCCCGTTTTGTTTCTTAAAACTATTTATCGCCTCCCAAAACCCCTTTGAATTCGAAATATTATTCATATTTAAAATAATACTCTCATAATGTTGTATTTTTTTATACTGGCACAATTTGTTATACCATTTCCGTTCTCCAATGTAATTTAATCGAACCTGATGCGAAATAGTTTTTCTAAATAAATTTAATAACCTAAACACCTTCTTTCTAGAACTGTAACACTCGAAGTCATACCACGGCTGTTTGAAAGTTGGCCGCATCTTTCGTGTATCATCGCGGTGCTTTTGATTGTTTATTGAAATCTTAATGCAATCAATTATATTATTAACATTTACCTGATTGTTGTCGCATATGACTAAATTTAACGCAGACTGACCCACTGCCGTACAATAAAGGTCTTCTTTGTTTAAAGGTTATTTTTGACGATGGAAGGATTGTGAAGGAAACAGGATTTTTCCGGACATTTGCCATCGTTCAGTGAAACAAGAAAACAGTAACACTACGTTTCGAGATCTGCAATCTGATCTCTTCTTCAGGTAAAGAACTAACCTAATACATAATTACAAACTAAGTTAAAATAAACAAATCTTACTAAAGCGTTGTGGCACGCCTAAGTCAGGAATCACAACCTACATGTTGTTGTCAACTTCACTAACACTAAAGACATGCACTTAATACAAAACTATACAAAACACTAATCATTAAAAGTAAACTACGGAAACAGGTCACAATGCGTCTTCACTCGTCTACTGACCACCTACGACTGACCAGAGGGACTAGCCAATGGCAATCGTGACGGCTGGCTAAAACAAGATGGCGGAAATACAAGGGAAGGGGAACAGGAATGGGCCCTTTCGTTATTATTGGTTCATGCGAGATGAACTTCTTAAAACCATATTGTGACTCCGCATTGGTTTATTACAAATATCCGATCCGTTTGATACTTTAGGTTTTCTCTTTAGTTCATTTTTTAGAATTGGCAACCAAAGCGGCCTAATCTCGACTGATGGTTGACTGATTGGTTGGTCTGCCAATTTAATGTAAAATTGCGAGACAAAAAGACCACTAAACGTAAGGATAAAAGAACACAAAGAAAACACGAGAAAGGGTTTCACAGAAAAGTCAAAAATTGCACACCATTGTTGGTCCGAAGACCATTATATGAATTGGGATGAAGCCCACATAATACATCGGGAACCACATTTCTTCAAAAGGAAATTAATTGAGGCAACATACATTAAATTGGCAGACCAACCAATCAGTCAACCATCAGTCGAGATTAGGCCGCTTTGGTTGCCAATTCTAAAAAATGAACTAAAGAGAAAACCTAAAGAATCAAACGGATCGGATATTTGTAATAAACCAATGCGGAGTCACAATATGGTTTTAAGAAGTTCATCTCGCATGAACCAATAATAACGAAAGGGCCCATTCCTGTTCCCCTTCCCTTGTATTTCCGCCATCTTGTTTTAGCCAGCCGTCACGATTGCCATTGGCTAGTCCCTCTGGTCAGTCGTAGGTGGTCAGTAGACGAGTGAAGACGCATTGTGACCTGTTTCCGTAGTTTACTTTTAATGATTAGTGTTTTGTATAGTTTTGTATTAAGTGCATGTCTTTAGTGTTAGTGAAGTTGACAACAACATGTAGGTTGTGATTCCTGACTTAGGCGTGCCACAACGCTTTAGTAAGATTTGTTTATTTTAACTTAGTTTGTAATTATGTATTAGGTTAGTTCTTTACCTGAAGAAGAGATCAGATTGCAGATCTCGAAACGTAGTGTTACTGTTTTCTTGTTTCACTGAACGATGGCAAATGTCCGGAAAAATCCTGTTTCCTTCAATAAAGGTCTTTATTCCTTTCTTCCCATTTTAATTTGGGTAGTAATGGCAACAACTTATTCTTATTATTTCTGTTTTCAATTTTTTCACCTTCTTTCATTTTTAATAAAATTTTAATTGGCAGATGATCCGAACCGGGGTGACAGACAACCTCAAAGTCCCGAATTAAGTGTAAACTGTGGCCAGTCATAAGAGCTAGGTCTATCACAGAACTGCCCATTGGTCCTACGAATGTGTAATTACCATTCTTATCACTTTCAGATCTTCCATTCAAAACTATCATACCAAAGTCTCCCATTAGCTCTAACAGTTTCTTGCCTTTACTGTTGATTACAGAATCCCTTGAATCTCTCAAATCTGATAAATTATTATTTAACATTTCAATGACACCCTCAAATGTAAGTTGTTCTTTAGCAATACGCCCATTTAAATCGCCTACAAGCAAAAGGTTCCTTAAACTATTTGTTTCCAAAAACTTTCTTAATATTCCATATTCACAGTGAATCTACCCTTCTCGCCATAGCTATATTATGTTTGGAAAAACTCTTTTGCTCCATCGTGCTTAGAGATCGTGTCTAAAACATCGTAGAGCACTCAGTTGTGCACCTAAAGAGACAATAAGAACACGTCTTCAACTATAATGCATTATATTTTGTAGTCTGTGTGTCCCTGATGTCAAAAAGATATATAAAGATTTCACTTTGAAGTTCTTGGGTCGCCGAATATTTTAGCATCTCTTCAGACGAATATAACTCCAGATTTCAGGAGTCAAAACTGTGACAGCAACAAATTCCAGAAGCTGCTTTACATTCACAATGCATCAACCCTTCCTACCGTACTACATTGTTGTGTTCATCATTAGTATTGTAATTTAAGTGATAGTATGAGATTTAGTATATAAATATAAATCAATTATCTATTGCTTAGAATTAATAGTTTAAATATAATAATAACTTTTAACATTAAAAATTTCTGTTGGACAGACAAGAGAAGACATTTATTTTTCATTGTCCGAAGAGACAAAAGTCTCAGTTGGGTATTGCACCGAGCAGTGACAGTGTCATGTTGTCTTTGTTTATTCCAAGATCTGTGTTAATATTGTTCAATAACACGAGCTCGCAGAAAATGCGTGTCATAACACGTCTAAGTTTTTAATGTAACGCATATATAATACCGTTCACTGGTATGTAAGTAAATTGTGGTGTAAATTTCTTTTAACAGTTTAAATTGCGTAAACTGGCGACGTTTGAACTACTTATAAAACAAAAAACACAAAGATTGCCTTCGATGGAATAAATCAGGCTGATAACACTTCCATGACTACACAAAAAAATGAAGAGAAGAGATCAATCTTTGAGCAAACATCACAAAGCAATATTCCAGCTCTCGAACAAAGCAATCATGTGCTGAAGAACGAACAAACCCTCCAGTGTGTGTACTTGCTGAGTTGTTCCTCAGATTCCCAAGAAGTTAGTTCTTTCTTTGTGATATCTTGACGTAGGTTTTGTCAGTTTTATTTGAAGGAGAAACACTCATATCAGAGATGATATACCGGATTCAGTTTAGCTTCATATTACTAAAAGGGAGTTCCAAAAGTTCAACTAAGTGTCATTTAGATCTATCTTCCCTCCTTAACAGGCAGTTAATTTAATCCAATCGTTTCTCCAAAATATACTACAGCCTATAGCAAACATGGCGTAATCATCATAGATCTTAAGCTTATATAAACGATGACCCTAACCCCCGATATAAATAAACAGTGTATACAACTTTATCTCATATAGGGCGTGTTTTCGTTAAGGATAGTTACAATTTTTTTATTTTACTAGCTTATACTCAAAATTTTAACTCAAATGTACTTAAATTTTCCATTTATTATTTAAAATTTTATTTTTTTTATAGTTTTATTTTACTGTGCACTATAGAAAGATTATAAATGCATTAAAGTTTTTCTTCCCCTCTGAAAAAGCCATAAGTTTTAAATAGTCTTAAGAGGATAACGGATTTTTTATCATAGGGCATATATTAAGTGTGTTTACTGGATTGATAACCGTCCCGTATTTAAAATATGCAATATTTTCTACATAAGAGCTGACGTGTGGAAAGTTTGATAAATAACTTTAAAGGGGGTTGTGCATCTTCTTATTTCGCTCGTGTTAACTTACCCTACTTTGGTGTACCTTTTCTTACAAACTACTGTCCATAGAAGATTTTAATTAGGTTTTTACTTAGTAGCAAACCTCATTACTCAATTTGTTCTAAAAAATGATTTTTTATTAACAAATTATTTTAAAAAATAAAAAGAAACTTCTTATTTCGTATTTAATTTTTTATAAAAAAACTTCCATTAAACATCATACCAAAACATAGTAGCTTACACCAATTTTACTAAAACCCATAAAATATGAAAAGGCTACTTTGAAAACTTTCTCGTAATGTCACACTATATGTAAAAAAGTTAAATTTGAGACAACGATGCATTTGTAGAAAATAACTCATTGACGATTGCAGTGAATTTTTCGGTAATATTTTATAATTTCTTCCATTTATCATTTTAACCAGAAAGAAAAGTAGATTTATGAAGTTTAACATAGAACAAACATCGAGGTTTTAATTTTTGAACCTTGCAATCTCCTTTATCAAGGATTATATTCTTCATATTTTCTCTCGCCCAGACACTAGGTGTTATACGTAATCTGTTTTTTACGCAGTAAAACGATGCAATCTACAATAGATGAGTTTAAGTTATAGTATAAAGTTAATCTATTATGACTATAAGTTTCTTTGCCACTGTTTGGTGTTCAATAAATACAGAGCATTCTCGATACTAAATGGCTTCTTGGTGACCTGTAACATTTTAGTCTGCTTTAATTACTCAATTATGTGCACAACGAAGATGGTTCTAAACAACAATAGTATAACACACATTTTTGTTATTATTTATTTTCAAAAATAGGGCTATGTGATGTCTTGATAACTGGAATATTCTTTTAGTCAGGCAAAATCAGATTTAATAAATTTGTGGCTTAAAGACTGGCAAGGAAACTTAATTGTGGCAAGGAACCATAATTTTGTAACAACTTAAAACTCATTGGCCAGTAACGACTTTTAAGACTGATACAGTCTAGAACAAGATCAAGTTCAAACACATGTACTTTACCTACCACTTCAACACTGCTTTATGAGTTAGATTATTCTCTAAAGAAGATCAAAAGTTGGCTGGTTTACGAGTGTGCCTGGTTTTAATATTCCAGAGAGTGTTTCCAGTTGAATTGGCTAAAGAATTGCCTAACAAGTCACAGCAAGGCTTAAACTTTCTCCAAGCCGGCTCTCACTTTCTTTCTTCTGGGCTTTAGGCCTTTACAGAACATTTATTTTAAAATTTCGAGATTGATATTCCGTAATGGATTATAAACAATAGAATAGCGAGAGTTATTTTTAAATTGAAGGTTATAGACACGTAGTAATTTTCGTTTCTTTAAGATATGGTTTTTGAATACAATCATATTGATATTGTTCAATCCCGTAATAAATGTCCCAAATATTTATTTGGGAATTAGCGATTTGATTTGATTTTACCAATGATAATTACTGTATCTAAGAATAAATAAAATACATCCTTTTTTTGTTCAACGTATATGGAAGCTAGTAAGAAATAGACTCGCCTTGGAGGACCTTTTTTTACAAAAGGAAGGATAATGACGATGATGAGTTTAGTGAATTACCTGATTTAGAAAAATATAATAATTTATTTCGACGGCTTCAATTTCGGATATACCATGTGAGTTTCGCGAAACTAGGGTTATTTAACTCTTTTGAGATCTCTGAAAACTAATTAACAAGTCATTGTTGAAATGTTCATATCTGAAAAGAAGTTCAAATTAGCTCAAAGCATGATCAACATCGTTAAAAAATTTCAATTCCACTCACATTTCTAGATTCCTTTTCTAAGAGGAATGAATAAACTAGATGCTTAATATATTTTGGATCAGTATGAAATTGAAAATATAAACACAAAATGCCGCACTTTCACAAGCTGTATGGAAAAATTTACATTGCTCCCAAATTATTTAACGACTTCACCGTATCTGGAAACTTATTATTTACATGGAACAATAGACATTACAACCATATCGTCGTAACACCTTTCGTACATATAACATTAAAAATATCATCATTTAAATGATACTTTAATTAGGTTGGATCTAAATTCATTATAAAGTTGCCTATATAAATAAAAATTCTTCTTATTTTAAGCTATAACTTTGACTTATTTCATCAAAATGTAAAAGTTTATGGTTTTAAAATGAAAATTATTGAGTTTTTGGTTAGTGTAGTTAAATTTTTTCAGATTCTCTCTAAAAGTGTAGTAACTTTTCAAGCGGTAAATATGAGATAAATACTTTATCTTTTAAAGGAAGAAAGAGAATATATTATTTTCTTTTACTATTATTTTTATAACTATTTATCCTTTAATAAAAGAGAATTTAATGTGAAGGATAAATACTCCAGGACAACAAAAAACAGGAAATGGCTTTACATAAACATAAGGATTGCACTCAACTCAATATTACTAGTTCCGATGTTTTCCACTGTGTGTTTTTAAAAACGGAATAAATATCACTATCTCAATCATATCTCAATATACGCTATCCTGACAAGCCGGCTGTTATCAATGACGTAACACAGCAAAATATTTTGAGATTTTGTATTGTATAGGAAGAGATAGAGAACATGTATTTCTACAAACATCATAAGGCATTAAAACTATGAAACACTTAATTATATTTCTGATCAATCTTAATTATTCATTACAGCGTTACTAAAGTTCCCCAGAGTTATAAATTAGAATAGTAAAATCTTACTATTACTTCCAAAACAATACACTAAATGTGTTTGTCTGTTTTTTGGATAAGCGATAAATGTGTCAATGTTGCGTTTTACCCTGGCGGCGTACAAACCACAAGAGTATTAAGGGATGAAGCGCTTTGACACGGTTGGTAGGGATTTACGGTTAAATGTGTCTGTACTCAGTATCGATGAATGATGACCTGAGTTATTTTTGACACGGTACTTTGTTGTAAAATTCGTATAATTGGTTTCATTACAGCAAGTTTATTGCTGGAAATGTATTAGCGTAATGTTAGTTTTCACAAATGAATTGTTATGCTCCTTGAAAATTCTTTCTTACAACGTTAAGTATTGTAAGTATAAGCAAAGATTTTAAATTCTTCCAATGTAGGCAAGGTAATGCACGAAAGATATGACTATAAAGAAATATTACCGTGCAATATAATACGTTTATATGTTGAATATATATCCTGTTTTAAAGTTATGACTGGAAAGAGAATAGAAGATAAGAAGATCATCTGAATAGTAAGAGGATCATTATGACTATTTCAATCTTCAACAGTTGAGAAATTGAAACTAAATCACGTGATAAAGAGTTTATACGAACATACGCGTTTAAGTGTAAATATAAAGTTCCTAACGTGTTGATCTACTTTACAATGAAACTTTACGACAGATGTAATATAAAACTAACTGTAACTTTGTGACGCTGCTATCTTCTCAAAAGTCCACACATGAGTTAGTTTATAGGTCTGTGACAATAATTATTTTAGTAATAATAACATTAGTGTCAATGTAACTCACCACCAAACTGCGCTGCAAAATATAAAAGTTATTAAAGCGCCTGCACACTATGAACTGCAATTACAAGACAAATGTTAAATAGCCAAGCACTATTTGAAGGCGCTGTTAGATGTATATTTGACTTTTGAATCAATTTCTGGTCGTTATTAAAGCTTGAATGTTAGACCACTTTATAATAAACTACACGTACGTGTACAATTATAGTAAAAATACACTTTTGACAGATTTTCTTGATCGTGGCAACAAGGTAACCTTTACATCGGCGTTGTAAATATGATTTATTTGAACCAGCACGGGAAGAGGTTAAGAAAAGCATGCGGTGCCGCGGAAAACAGCTGGTATTATATAATTAAAATGTCTTATTACATAATATTAAATGTTATGGTATCAGCCAATTACCATTTAAATATTTGACATGAATGCAATGCTACGATATTTTTATTCATCGTGCTTAGTAAGTTCAAAGGTGAAAAAAACTTTCAATTTTGTTCAAAATGGGCTAAAATAGGTATTATTTTAATTTCAGTTTCGAGTTTATAGTTTTCCATTAAAATTTGGAATCAATAGTTTTGATCTTAACAGACATGGTGATAGTATATAAATTGTAAAACATACAATCCGGAGATAGATAAAAATATGTATATTAAAGTCATATCTAGTAATGTTTTCTTAAAAATGTTTTAATACAAATTTAAACCTGAAATAAGTAGGACGAATAATCATTCAATTACTAAATACTTGCATACAACACTGAAAAAAATATACCATAGTGGGCTGTCGGTTTTTAAGAATCATGTATATAATAATAAGAATAATAAATTTAGTTGTAAAAATGTACCTAATTTTCGTAACTGAATCCGAAAGGATATTAACAAATGTATAGTCTAATACACGTTTTAGCAGTTCTTAAAACGAATATTTTTCAGAATCGGAATTTAAAACTAATTAAAAAATACAAGAAATAATAATCGTGACTCTGGATGATTAATGTAAATAATTTTAAGCTAAATACATGAAAACCATAAAAATTATCTAATTCCTCCCTCAAAAATGTGGTACTAAAAGGAAAGCTCTCTCATAAAGTACGTTTGTCGAATGTCACGTGATGTTTCGAGACCACAATATCGTCGTCTGAAATATTTTATAGCCCATACAATCACTTTAGCGGCTATAACATATAACATTATGTCCTCTGTTGGAGATGTTTCCACACTTTATCCCAACCTCTTCCCAGTTTTGCAATAAAACCAAAGCTATAACATAATGCTTTCTATTATGATACTATTATCAGTTAGAGCTTTGAACACATTTAACACAGTTTTATTTAGTTGCAATATTTCGGCGAAACTAACACCTTTTACGTACTAATATCTAAGTAACAAAGAATAATAATATTTATACAGTTTTGCCTAAAAGCCAACTTTTCTTGCATATGTTTTGGCTTACAATATGCCAATTAAAATATTAAAATAACTATTTATTGAAATATGAATTTAGAAATTGGTTTGGAAATTATAACAATAAACTTAAAAGCAGGAAACCATTAAAACAATGTATTCACGAGTATTTTTCAGAACTCTTTATCAAATAACAGTACATCTTGTACGTTTTCATAGACTAATACTATAACTTTACGTTTAGCTTGTATAATTTATATTATTGGATTGCCAAGGGATCGAAAAATCGTCTTAAATAATAATTTACATCACGTTATTGCATATACTAGGCTCTGTGCAAGTTGAAATATGGTATTCAATGATTGCTCCAAGATGCTGCAAACGCAATAATCAGCTCTCAGTCCCAAACCACTAAGGAACCATGGTTATTAGTTATTAGGAGAGTTCAACGGAAAAGTTGCACACATGCATCTAAAAATACAAAATAGAAAACTTCTTACACATGGTACTTAATTAAATATACATTGTAGGTTTATAATAAAAAAAGTTAACTAATATAAATATAGTCTAAAGTATAGAATAACTTTGTACTATTTAGAATAATTAGATTACCAAGTTTGGAGTATCCATCAGAATATGCGATGCTGACATGTTACTAGTAATTATACTAAAAAAACTAAAATTGTGTAAAAATAAGGAGAACTTAACAGCCTCTCAGCAGCCTCCCAGCTAATTCGGTACAACCATCGACTCACCCTCTGTTTGTAGACAGCTACACTTTCACTCTCCATTTTTAATTCCTCTGGCAAGTTTCTAAAGATGATTTGAGCAAGATAAAAAGAGTTGATAAGTTCTGAACCATGATTTAATTTAGGGGTGATGAATCCGTAGTTAGTCCTGTGCCTTGTTGTATAGCCATGCTGTATTTCTAAACTTACTTCTTTACTTTATTAACTTTAACTGACAGGTTTGAATGCTCGGGCAGAGCCGGACATGTTAAAGTAATATTTACGTATATATAGATCAATATAATATTTAACTCATACGTTTACCCTATAACTGTTCATTAGTTATGATATTTCAGCAAAGACAGATGACATACAGCTAAGACAATGGAAAATTCGTTTGAGCATTTTTTGGGTCTAACTATTCTCTTATTCACTATTTTAACAAAAAATATCATTGTTATTACAATTATGTTATAAGTACACCTTGGTATTGTAGTCATCATGGTCTCATCACTATCAAGTAGATGTCAGTTATAATAGTGTATGACAAGAGTATAACCCCATTTTCCAAACGTATCTCGAACAAATGTACCCTCAAAATGCCTCACGACTCAACGTGAGTATTACTTAAGTACTTCATACGTAAATAATCAAATGCCAGTTCTGGTTAGGAGTCCCCGATAATAATCCGAATGTGACTTTCTTTTATCCATCAGCTACACATTCGCCGTATTCAAGACTGGCAAAAATACCAAACAAATGTTTATGGATATTGAAAAAATCAATAAGAATATCATCGGCCCCTCGATTCAATAGTAACGCTTATCTGTTCTGTGCCTTTCAATAAGACTAGTAACAATCTCAATAACAATTTTAACTTTTTGTACATATTTTTGAAGTATCGTTTTTCGAATGGTGTTTGAGATATTGTGCCGATAGACAGACAGACCAAACTACAAAGTATTAAAATGTACTCAAGAAACATTAAATTTATTTATAAATCCTATTGAAACTTATTTCACTTCACATTTAATGGACTAAATTGATTAGCTGAAGAGGATTTGTCATTTAGATTATAAAATTTCATAAATAGTTTAGATTATAACATTGTTAAATTTAAGGTGTTAAAAAGTAAAACATAGCCGGCCGATTCTAGAGTATTAAGCAGTTTTAAATGAGTATAACCAAAATATTCTTTAAATATTCAAGCTGAGGCAAAATATTGAATAATTAAATAATCAAATATGTGTCGTAATTTCTGGATAAACATGATTTAAAATGATAGGGAGATATTTCAATTACATTTTTGAGGAATATGGTGTCTTTTTCAAAATATCATACTAAAATTGCAAGTGTAGACATCTATCTCAATGTAAAATTTTAAAGACATCGTACAAATGAACAATGGGGGTTAAGGGACGTCGAGAGAGTTATCAAATCACAACTGACGACGGAACTGGAGCGGTGATATTTCTTATCTCTAAGTTATCTTCGGTGCATCCAATCTCAACCCTGGTGTAGTTGAAACTGAATAAACTACTTGCAACCCTAAAACTTTTTATTGACTTTAGATGATTTAGTTTTTCTCATATATTTGTACATATATTACAGCTATACACAAGTATAAACAAAATATATTTGTTTGGTCCTAACCTATGAAAGACATTAACAAACCATCACTGTATAACAATACTGTAACCTCTGATACAATAAAATGAACAAAGGTTAGCAGGTTATAACACCGCATACTGTAACTAGAGCAGTGTTGATATCCATTGGAGGTGAACTATTCTCCAATTAGAAGCATGACGTCATCAGTTACCCACGTAATTGGTAAGAGCGGTAATATGTCAAACGCGGGATAATGAAAACAAGGCTTCCCTTTGCGCTCAACTGACATTGTGTCCTGTTCATCCCAGCTGTTATTAGCGTTTAAAATAGAGTAAACCGTACGATAGAGGACTTTAATTATAAAATTACCGCACGTTATGGCTTTCTAAATGAAAAGCGTATTAAAATAAACTCAATAAACTAAACTAGATTTTTTGTTAGTGTGGTTTTTGGAATTTTATTGTATTATTTCAGAGCCGTTTCAGATAATAATCCTGAATGAAAGAAAAATTTAAAAAGAAGTCCAATAGTACCATGAGAAGTTACTGTCATGTAACTATTAGAGATAGTTTTGTTTCGTGACCTGGGGTAAGGCGTACTGCAGGCAGCTTCCTTCGAAGTTGAAAAGATTGGTTGAGGCAGGTGAAAACCTCCCTAATAAAATATTGTCTTTGGCAATACATCAGAAGGCTTCTTCAGTCTTCTAGAGGTTTGAATGTCTCTTGATTTCTTCCTTGATATATTTTGTGTTTATGTTTAGTAGGGATCAGCCCGAAACCATTTCTTGTGATGCTGATATGGTCATAGCCATTATTTTAAGATTGCAATTACCAGGAAGCTTTTATTAAAATGTTGTCTTGCTAAGAGCCCATGCTTGTATGGAATAGAAATGGACTGAAATATCTTGATAATGTTTAAGTTGGTATGTGAATTTCTACTTATGGTGTCTCCCTACGGTCGCCTCTGCTGTTTCCCATGGTGGATCGAGTTTCAGCTTTGGCTATAAGGACATTTTCTGGTGTTCTTCATCCTATTGTATAACATCCTCCTAGCCAAGGCCTTATCTTCAGGATTTGGGAATGGCGAATTTCCGGGAGACATCTGTGTGCTGAACTTCTCCGATGGCAGGTTTTGATGCCAAGTAGGGTAAGCTCCACCTGTTTTAATTGAAGATGTGAAGTGGCAACACTACATTAATTATTATTAATTATGCAACATTGAAACATCAGAAGCCTCTGGTGGCATAACACGTGAAGACATCAGTCAAAGAACTGTATTACTTCGTCACAGACTAAGTCTACTGTCGTGAGTAGTAAAACATTTATAACCACTCACTAAACAGACGGAGGGTTCAGTTGATTGGGCTGAATCTACAAAATTACGTTTCTCTTGTCTTCATGTGTGTTTGGGTTTTATCTTTGCTAAAAGTTAATGTTCTTCCGTGTTATGAAACAACACGATTACACCTAGTACCTATACTCTTTGAGTGATGCACCATGGTGATGTTATAAGTAAATTTAATGACCAAGATATCCTTAGGAATAAATTTGTCGTAATTAATCACTGAATTTTTGTAAGACTTTTACCTGAATATTTAACAATGATGCTACATGTAGGCTACATGGCGTTCAAAAATGTGTGAAAATATATTTGGGATAAGGTGAGATAGGTGAAAAGAAACACAAATGGTTTTCTAACACTATGATCTGTTTCGTTTAATTTGTCTCTGTTTGTATTTTTAGCTAAGAGATATAATTTAAAAAGTTGGTTAAATTACTTCGTTATATCTTTGCATGTTTGTTTCTTTTATTATGTTGTAACTTTCAGCTGGAATGAAAAAACTCTAAAAGTGTTAATGGTGGCCTTTTTATTATTTTAAAATTACATTTTGTAAATACTGAGAAGAATAAATAAAATAGTTTAAAATATATTTTTTTAAA
Organism: Homalodisca vitripennis; assembly: GCF_021130785.1. Lineage (NCBI taxonomy): Eukaryota > Metazoa > Arthropoda > Insecta > Hemiptera > Cicadellidae > Homalodisca > Homalodisca vitripennis. The sequence continues at coordinate 42,489 of NW_025778563.1, forward strand.
TATAATAGTATATTAGTAATGAACGAATAAAAAATAACGGGAAAATGTGTATTTATTATTCTCGGTCATTCCACTTCATTCGGAAGAAGGGCACTCATTTTTGACATGCATTTATTTTTTGAACACCCTTTATAATTTGTGCTTTTGATGCAAAGATTTTGTAGCCATCTACTATGAAGATTTATCTTGTCACTTTGGGATTCTGCTTTAGAGTCTTTGTCGGAGCAAACCAATTTATTTCACTAAAGAATAATCAAAAGTTTAGATAAAATCATTTATGCGATGACAACAACAAAAACTGTTTGACACGAGTTGATAAAAATGCTGCATAAAATTGTATAATTATAACAATATACACCGTGTCCCAAAAAAAACTGAACAACTTTATTAGATTGTAATTATTTTAATAACACACATATAAAAGAATTTTTTGATTTAAAGTAACACGCATAATCTTAAGTTATTTTGGGTACAACCTTTATTTGTGAACCTCAACATGGTTTCCATTGTTGGCAAAAAGATAGTCGATTCGGCTATCTAACTCTGCCCACACTCGATGACGCATTTCCTCATTAATTTTGGAAAAGGCCGTGATAATCCTTAGTCTCAATTCTTGAATGTTTAACACTTTAGACTTGAAAACCTGGTCTTTTACAAATCCCCAGACAAAAAAATCACATGGTGTTATGTCTGGGGACCGTGGGGGCCAGGCTATGGAACCACCGCGCCCAATCCACCGACGAGGGAAAGTGTCATCAAGTGATTCTCTTACAAAATAAGTTTCCAGTGCGGAGGGGCACCATCTTGTTGAAAAAAAAACGTTGGGCTGTAGGTCTTCTAGCTGTGGGTAAGCGTAGTTTTTCTAGCATGTCTAGATAAATGTTACCATTAATTGTTTTTTTCATTGAAGAAAAACGGGCCAATAAGTCCTGTCATAGGAAATAGCACACCACACATTTAACTTGGGACTGTCTCGAACATGTTCCCGAACTTGATATGGTCTTTCTGTACCCCAAATACGCACGTTATGTTTATTCACTTTTCCACATACATGGAACGTGGCCTCATCAGAAAACACTACCTTCTTTAGAAAGTTCTCATCAGCAGTTAAACGATCAAGCACAGTAACTGCAAAGTGTTTACGTTTAAGTTTGTCATCTGGAGTAATTTGCTGCAAAATTTGCAGCTTATAAGGTTTCATTTTCAAATTTTTCTTTAAAATTCTTTGAACACTGGATTTTGATAAATTTAACTCACGTGCTGCAGTGCGAATAGATTTTTGAGGACTCCGTAGAAATGTTTGTTGCACGTTCTCAATAGCTTCATTTGGCAGTTTAGGCCTACCATTGTTTTTTGAATGTTTTATGCTGCCAGTTAACATGAACTTATCATACCAGGCTCGAATGCTGTTCCTTGATGGTGGATGGCGACCATAGCGTGTTCTAAACCTTCTTTGCACTACAATATCTGATTTGGTTTCAATGTACCACTCAACACACTGCGCTTTCTCCTGTGCATTCATAGTGACTGCTTTATTGTAGGTTATGTTTTGGGGTTAAGCAGTTTGAGCAAACAACAATGAAACAGCTGATCTTTACAACTAACATTAAAAAAAACTTTATAAACTCTACCTTCATGTGGTCATGCTTATAATAATCTAAATTTAACTTTGCGGATTTTATTAGGCTTTAAAGTTGTTCAGTTTTTTTTGGGACACGGTGTATAATTATACATTGTAATAATTGCCATATTGCATGGACAGATTACAACATGTATACTCGACAGTGTATTGCCATTGAGCAACCCAATGTTAGTCACATCCGATGTTCGGACTGATGATGAGATATTAATATTGGCCGGTATAACACCACAGCCTACACTATAATTTAACGAGTTGCGGAAAACCAATAGTGTCCGGTTGATGATGCCGTCTAGTGGACAACTGAAAACTAAGACATTTGTGATCTTGCCTCGGTCTCTCATGCATTATCAGCTATGAAATCGGTTGAAGATGCGGTTGTTGATCGGCAGTCGATATACATTTTCAACTCAAGTTAATATAAGTTAAAACATACATCGTGATTTTTTACTTATAAAATACAAATATTCTTTAAGTAAGTTTAAAAATCCGTGAAGCGAATTTTACATGTGCACTACAGTTATTTAATCCGTTTTTTTATTTATTTGTATTTTATTGTTAAGTATTATAATATAGCTTTATTTATTTATACAGGTTGATTCAAAACTAAACGGCAATCTCTCGGGAGCTTATTCTATAGCTAAAAACAAGTAAAAACTTCATATAACCATATGCCCGGAAACGCTTCGTTAGCGAGTTACGCCTAGCGAAAGATTTCGCCCGGATTTCAGAACCCTTGGTGAAGTCAGGCCGTATAAAAATGGTAAAGGTAGTTACAAAGATACAAATACGATTGTTTTTTATGTTTTTATATCTGACAAATTTATTAAAATTCGTCCCAGAGCTGTAAATGCAATACTTTCAGAGATATCTTACGTAAAACACAAGAATTGGTGCAAAGAAATAACACATTTTTGTGTTTAACGTAAGATTACTTCCATAAATGTTAAATAAAGGTCATTTTTTTCTTAAACAGATTTGTAGAACATTTAATTCTGAAAAGATTCATGTGAATTACTTAGGAAAAAAATTATTAATAGGTATTGAAATTTAGCTTTATTTAAAAATAAAACAGACGCACAAAAATGCATATTCTTATCTGCATAAAATATTAACTAATGTTTAGGTTGTGAGTAACAGCTGATCATTTATTCTAGACTGAACATTAACATAAAATGTATTTACCTTTATAAAACTGTAATAATCACCTATAATAGTTGCTCAAAGTGTCCCCCGTTGTTAGCAATGCACGTTTTCGCACGACGAATCCACTCTTTTCTAGCGCGTTTCATAACGTTTGGAGCATTCTTGATAGTTTCTGCCGCCTCTGTAATGCGATTACGTAACTCCTCTATGGTGTTAATCCGTTTTGAATAAACAATTGACTTCATCCAACCCCATAAGAAAAAGTCTGCTGGCGTGAGGTCAGGAGAACGTGGTGGCCATTTTACTGGTCCATTTCGACCAATCCATTGTCTACCGTATGTATCATTTAAATAGTTTTTCACATCATTAGAAAAATGTGGAGGTGCTCCGTCGTGCATAAACCATGCATTTATTCTGTTTTTGAACAGGAATATCTTCCAAGAGGGTAGGCAGGTTTGTTCTTAAAAAATTTAAGTACGCTACTCCATTAAGTCGATTAGGGAGGAAAAATGGACCAATCAAATTATCACCCAGAACACCAAGCCATACATTGACTGAAAATGTATGTTAAAAATGCCTCGTCGCAGTTTCATGTGGGTTGTCGTACGCCCAAGTATGGGTATTACGAAAATTTTCAATTCCATTTCTAGTAAAACAGGATTCATCAGTAACGAGAATACGCCGAAGAAAAGACTGATGTCATAAACAATTTCTTCTTAACCAGCGGCAGAACATCTTCCGTTTATTAAGATCTTGCGGTAATAAGTCTTGAACACGTGTTATATGGAATGGGTACAACTGTGCTTCATGAAGTGTCCGCCATACGCTTGACTGGCAAATATTTAACTGACGTGATAATCGTCTGGTGCTTGTGGTTGGTGATAATTCTACAGCATTTATTATTGCTTGTTCATTATTATAGTTCCTTGCGCTACGTTGACGACCAGTATCTATTCGCTTCGGTTTAAAGCTACCAGTTTCTCTAAGTCGTCTCTCCACAGCTTCAAATGTTTTGCGATCAGGTGTTCTTCGATGTGGAAAAGTATCACGATATTCCTGAACTGCAGCTAAACCATTCTTGTTAACTTTGCCGTAAATCAGTATCATGTCCGTATACTCTTCAAACGAATACATACTATTTACATTATATGCCATTATTTACTAAGATAATTACTTACACTTTTATAAAAATATTTAATAAAATATTTTTAAAATAAAATATTTTATACACTTGTATAAAATATTTCCAAATAATCACAAGATCTCACAAAATACAATCTTCACACGCCACAATACAAAAACCTCCATAAAGGTTATTCAAATATTACTTCATGAACTTAATTGTTAATCAGCTGATATTGCCAACCTTTGCAAAGAAAATATGACGATAAAAAGTGTTGAATAAATGATCAGCTGTTACTCACAACCTAAACATTAGTTAATATTTTATGCAGATAAGAATATGCATTTTTGTGCGTCTGTTTTATTTTTAAATAAAGCTAAATTTCAATACCTATTATTAATTGTTCCTAAGTAATTCACATGAATCTTTTCAGAATTAAATGTTCTACAAATCTGTTTAAGAAAAAAATGACCTTTATTTAACATTTATGGAAGTAATCTTACGTTAAACACAAAAATGTGTTATTTCTTTGCACCAATTCTTGTGTTTTACGTAAGATATCTCTGAAAGTATTGCATTTACAGCTCTAGGACGAATTTTAATAAATTTGTCAGATATAAAAACATAAAAAACAATCGTATTTGTATCTTTGTAACTACCTTTACCATTTTTATACGGCCTGACTTCACCAAGGGTTCTGAAATCCGGGCGAAATCTTTCGCTAGGCGTAACTCGCTAACGAAGCGTTTCCGGGCATATGGTTATATGAACTTTTTTACTTGTTTTTAGCTATAGAATAAGCTCCCGAGAGATTGCCGTTTAGTTTTGAATCACCCTGTATTGTTTTAAAAATAATAAATATATTTGTATCGTTAAAGACAAATTTAAATAATTGAAGATTTTAATACAGAGGGTTTGATATTAAATATTGATTGATTGCACGATCCTAATGTGCATAAAATCACGATTTACTATGGTTTTAATGATATTATACCAAAACTTTGATACGTTACCAAGCATAAAATAGTTTTGTTGTGTAATCGGTGACAAAAAGCACAACGGTTTCCTAAGGGTTGGAACGGAAAATCTACTTCAACAACTCTTGAGTTGTGACAACCGAACACAAGAAGTTAGGGAGATCAAGAATTAGTTAGGGAAGCAAGTTGGTTTATCTCTTCAGCAGAATAATTCGACCCACCAGACCGTGCAGCCAACTACAGATGCTGACTGGAGTTAGTTACTGAGATATTAGTTAAGTTTAATTGTAGTTACTTACAACAACGTTCAATAAGACAAAACAGAGTTGAATTTCTTTATTCGGTTAATTGATTTTGCTTGTGAAACAATCGATAATTACTATTACAAGGTCTTTAATAAAATTTATCAAGTATCTTAATTTTATTGCACATATGCAACAAGGCACATGACGTCATCTGTAACGGGTCTGTTGGTGAGCCATCTGTTCATGTTTTGCTATCCGAGACAGTACATATATAACAAGGCACATGACATCATCTGTAACGGGTCTGATGGTGAGCCATCTGTTCATGTTTTGCTATCCGAGACAGTACAAATATAATAAGGCACATGACATCAACTGTAACGGATCTGATGGTGAGCCATCTGTTCATGTTTTGCTATCCGAGACAGTACATATATAATAAGGCACATGACATCAACTGTAACGGATCTGATGGTGAGCCATCTGTTCATGTTTTGATATCCGAGACAGTACATTATATAACAAGGCACATGACATCAACTGTAACGGATCTGATGGTGAGCCATCTGTTCATGTTTTGCTATCCGAGACAGTAAATATATAACAAGGTATGTGACATCAACTGTAACGGATCTGTGGTGAGCCACCTGTTCATGTTTTGCTATCCGAGACAGTACATATATAATAAGGCACATGACATCAACTGTAACGGATCTGATGGTGAGCCATCTGTTCATGTTTTGCTATCCGAGACAGTAAATATATAACAAGGTATGTGACATCAACTGTAACGGATCTGTGGTGAGCCATCTGTTCATGTATTTCTATCCCAGACAGTACATATATAATAAGGCACATGACATCAACTGTAACGGATCTGATGGTGAGCCATCTGTTCATGTTTTGCTATCCGAGACAGTACATATATAACAAGGCACATGACATCAACTGTAACGGATCTGATGGTGAGCCATCTGTTCATGTTTTGCTATCCGAGACAGTACATATATAACGAGGTATGTGACATCAATTCTTTGTTTAAACTTTATCATTGGCGATGGAAGATTTGTAAGAATAACAGGACAACAAAAGGTAACATATAACAATGGCAAATGTCCGAAATCCTGTTAGACTTTCACATGATATCACTTATAACGGCCCTGTTGTCTGTTTGATTAAACATGAAATTCAATTTCTAAACGACTTCTTGACATTATCTCTTAATATATAGTAACAAGTAGGAATTCTTATTTTTGACGCAGCGCCTATTTAAACAATCTTGGTTGATATGAGTATAGTACAAGGTAGAGTACGCCAAACCACGTGTCATAACTCTCAAGATGCCCTGCTGACTGACGGACATACAGGCAATCGGACAGAAACGAAATTTCTTCACTCTTAAGCAGAAAGAAGAGGAAATCTGCCAACATACTGAGTGATAACATTTAATGACGTTCAGTCACATCCGATATATACACATGTAACTTAACAGAACTAATTTATCTACAGTATATGTAAAAATGAAGTTTCACGCAAAATTTGAATTCAACGAAATCATTTTGAAGAAATCTGGAATTTTTTATGCTTTATAAAGGCACATGCCCACCATATAATACGACGTGACGTACGTAAACATTGCGTTCCTTGCAAAATTTCATAACCGTAACTCAAATCGTTCTCGATATGTCCAGAATTGTCACACAGACACATAGGCAGACAAACACAAACTAGGAGTTTTGTCTGAAACTTTCAAGTCTATAGCTTGAGTAATTAATTGGTGACACATAACCCCGAGTTGGCCTAACTCTTAGCCAAATCACTTGTCGGGATATGCACCTTCATCGAACTTTATCTTTTCTATACTGAAATAAACTGATACAACTGAGTATCAAAGGAGCTGATAGAATCTAACGAAAGTCTAAGGAACCATTCCACCAAATATCATGTACTAAAATGTTATATGAATGAGCTCAGTCTCTTTACAATTTTGTGTATTCAATGTTTTTCTCTTTGCCGTTCTGGCGATAAATAAGTTAATTGTAAAAATATTCGCTAACGCTCAGCCAAATACCATGGAATGACATGCATCATGATTTAATTAAATGTATCTTCTATATAATTAAAGCTTCATACAAAATTTGGTTCGTTTTTGAGATACCATGTGACCAGACAGACAGATAAAAATAAACATTTTTCTCATCCTTTTAAGTTCTGGCTTCGATAAGGCTCAGCCAATAATGGAACATTTTTGCTACATATGGTTGTGTATCAATGTATTAAAAAGGGATGAAGTGTAATGTAAAGCTTCAAAACGATGAAAATGTTGTCATTCTTCAAAAACAAGGGTCGGGTTTTAAATTAAACGTATTTAATTCAATAACGTGAAAATTTGAATGGTTCTTCAAAGAGTAGTGATAAAATTTACCAGGACACAAGAATAAAAAATTATGTTCATTTTATATAGAAAAGTGATGGTAAAGGTGTCTTATTTTACCAGGCAAAGTTAGAGTTAAGAAGCCTTCTCTAACACTAAGGGGACCAGAGGCTTAAAGGTGACTTCCGAACCATCAACAACGATAGTTGACCGGTGAGCCATTGAGCTCACAACACAACTACTGAGCTGCCCGAAGACAAGGAGAAGAGCTCGCGAGGCCATCCCAGAGGCCGAGCAGGCGGGGTGCTTTCAAGATCGCTAAGCGGTCACCAATCCAAGTAGCAGCCACGCTCAACGTTGCTTGATCTGGTTATCTTGCAACAACCGATGTAACCACTTCACTGCGCCATTAACAATATATTGTCATACAATAAAATCTCAGTGCAATTTATAAATAAACCGGCTCAAGTATAAAATGGAATATTACATGCTTTGTATGATGGTATTTAAATAATTAGTATTCTATTTTATACTCTTGTCCGCAATGTATTAAGTATTATAATGTTTTTTACTTCGGATATATACTAATATTTCACTTAACAATAAAGTCCTTTATTACTTTTTTAAACTTAAAATCACTTTAATAATGGTGCCTATAAATGTTGGAAATAACGTCAAATGTTTAAATTCTAAATATATATTCTAAATCTTCACTATAAATTAGGACAAGTGCCCCATTTAAAGTTTCCTATAAGTTTAGAAGTTTTAATATACAAGTGATGTCCAAGTCAAATTGGACGATTTAATAATATATATTAATAGTTTCCCAACAATATTTCCTTTATAAATATGGAAACGCTGAAAGCTATAAAAAGTGGCGTTTAATTCAATGGGAAGAAAGATAATTAAGTCAGAGCCAACTCACGTTGGTCACAGATTGCCGCCAGATTAAAAAAGTTCTCAAATTATATTTGTCAAATATTCCAGTGACGCCTTAAGTGTTTGTGATCTAAAGTTGATAATATTAAATCACGAGACTTATATAACCACTGCAACTATTAATCAACTATTTTCGTAATGGAAATCAAGCTGTAATAAAGTACACACATCGCTGGCTTTCTGTTACCTTCCTTTCTACCTGGTTTAACTAGTTTCCTTATTTTATTTTTCATGGAAAGCAGGAGACTTACTTTGCGATACAAAGCGGCAAAGCGCCTTCGCGATCTTCTAAATTCTTTCAATCTAAATTGGTCCGTGAATTTGCCAACACGAGTGACAGCCACAACGCGTACTGCCATCGACAATGTGATCACCAATATTCCTAACACAACAGTCTGTGTATTAAGTTCTGCGATCTCTGATCACTTTGCGCAGGAAGTCGTGATTCATGGATGCAAATTGGAAAATCAAAATCCAAAATTCAAAATTACTAGGGCAATTACTTCCCAAAACATTTGCCACCTGAATAGATGTTTAAAAACCGAGTCTTGGGAGTCTTTGAGTGGGTGTGGAAATGTCGATGACATGTATCAGTCATTTAGTGACACATTCAGTCACTATCTGGATGTTGCATGCCCGTTCAGAAAAACAATAAACAGTAAAAAGCTGCAAAATTCTTGGATAACTAAAGGAATTCTTATATCTCGAGAAAGGCTCCAATTCTTCTATAAAATCTTCACCAATACTCAAAATTATGATTTAAAAATGTTTTTTAGAAGGTATCGGAGAATCTATAAGAAGGTCATAAGAGCTGCAAAAGCCTATGACATCAATAGAGCCTTGGGTACCTGTGAAAATTTTTCAAAAACGGCTTGGAAAATAATTAATAACTTTTCTCGAGATGGAGGTTCCAACAAGTGTTCCAAATCTATTGCAATCCAAATTAATAATGAAATTGTTGAAGATAAATTAAAAGTGGCAAACGAGTTCAACAAATACTTTTCAACCGTTGCTTTTACGAATTCGTCATTTAAGAATCCTGTCTCACGGAGGAGAGACTGGGGGACCAGTTGCGTCCATGGCTTTGGCTCCTGTGTGTGAAGAGGAGGTAGCACGTGTCATACAGAGACTGAAATCAAAAAAGACCAGTGACGCCAACGGGATGTCAGTATGGCTACTCAAACGATGCTTCAAGCATATTTTGAGTCCTCTAACAAAATTGATAAATTTTTCATGGGAGACTGGAAGTTTTCCATCTCTTTTAAAGACGGCCAAGATCACCCCAATTTTCAAAAAGGACGATCCTTGTCTTACAAGCAATTATCGTCCAATCTCAATTCTTCCAGTTTTCAGTAAAGTTTTTGAAAAACTTTTCTACGAAAGGCTTGAAAGCTTTCTGGAAAAATTCGAAATTCTGAACCCAGAGCAATTTGGATTTAGAAAAAACAAATCCACAATTGACGCTGTGAACAACCTTTTGGACAATGTTGCACCAGTTGGAGAAATGTGGCATTCGGGGTGTCCCGCACTTATGGATCGGTTCTTACCTTAAGGATCGACATCAGTGCGTGGAGATTTCGAGCGTCATTTCAAACAAAATTAAAATAGCCCACGGTGTTCCTCAGGGTTCTATCCTTGGGCCTCTCCTGTTTTTAATTTATGTCGGCGGATTGAATTCAGTTATCCAGCATGGAAAACTGGTTCAATATGCCGATGACACGACTCTTTGTTTTAAAAGTAAATCAATAGAAGAACTAGAAATCACCTCATTCATGGAACTGAACACTTGCATTCAGTATTTCACTGAAATGAATCTGAAAACAAATCAGTCAAAAACAATCGTAGTAAATTTCGGCCTTCGTCAGCATGATCAAGTGGTGCGTCCGGCCGTATTTATAGATGACGACCTTCTCGAAGAAAATAACTCCACAAACTTTTTGGGAATGATTCTAGACAAAGGACTGACCTGGAGCGATCATGTTGACAGGGTCTGTGCTAGAGCTACCTCAGGTATATATGCTCTGCGCAATCTAGCAAAATTTTGTTCCCCAGAAGTTTTAAAAATGGCCTACTATGGCCTAATTCATGCTCATTTTGCGTACGGGATAAGACTTTGGGGAAGTTGTGCAAAAAACAAAATGGAGCGCGTCTTTAGACTCCAAAAAAAGCTGTGAGAATCATTAAACATTTAAATTATAGAGAGTCGTGTAGGGAATCTTTCGGGGAGTTGAGATTGCTGACTTTGCCTTGCCTCTACATTTTTGAGGTGATCATGTACTGCAGATCAAGGTGCACTTTGATTCGTGGCAGGGACGTTCATCAATATGAAACTAGAGGCAGGGACAACTTTCGCACGCATCAACACAGATTGAAATTAGCGCAAAATCTACCGCAAGAAGTTGGTGTCAGATTAATCAACAGGCTCCCTGAAGAAATCAAAATTTCCAATAATCAAAATCAATTTAAAACGCGTCTCAAACTCCTTTTGGAGTCCAAGGCTTTCTACTCTGTTGATGAATTCATGTCAAGCCGCTGGGATATTTGAGATTGCTGGATCTGAGGTCAATGCGATTGTGACCCGAATGAATGTAAGAATTGTGAGTATGAGGTTGTGTGAATGTGTGGATGAACTCGTGTAAATAGACTTATAAAAACTGTTGGCGATTGCGATACGATGTAAAAATTGTTAAAAGAATGCAATAAAGAGATTATTATTATTATTATTATTACAAATAGCAAAAGCACTCAGTAATAAAAAACTAAAAAAATCGATTTGTAAGAAACAAAAGGGAAGTATAAGGGCAGCGAATTTTCTTACTCCAAAAGAGTTTTGGTTGGTGTATACCTTTAAGTTGAGCATATACAAAAAATGTGATATGTCAATTAAATCTGAGCAACCATATGGATGTGAAGAAGCGGCACATCACTAGCTGCAAACATCGAGATATTGGTGTGGAAGGGTAAATCGATATGGCCAGCATTCTGTGTAGGATTAATGTTGCAGTTGGTAGCCCCCCTGCCCGATTTGACTGGAGAGGCTGGCATGTTCAGAGCTGCCCTCCCTTTCTTCCAAGGAGGAATAATTGAGAGTAATGTCTAAAATATTTCTTCGTGGATCTCGACAGCAGGTGGTTCTTACCCCCAACCTTATCTATCAAGAATATCCTGTCACTGCTCAGCATTTATAACTTATAACTAACGATACGAAGCCAAATCTAACAATTATCAAAAACTTTTCAACGATTCCTAAGTAGTTTCATTTAATTCTTCTTTCTTATCTTAGTGTAATTACATGGAACTGATTTCTTGTGAGTGTTCACTTCTTGCACTGTAAATGAGTTTAAGTTATACACTTAAATGGAATAAACACTACTGGAGTCACAATGTGTTCTAATTTTATATGGGCTCTATTCGTTATTTTGAGTGTTGTACACCAAATTCTCGTAGCATAGCTAAAAAAAAAAAAAAAAAAAAAAAAAAAAAAATGTGTATTAGTTTAACAATCCATCTAAACTAGGTTTGAGGTTAAGTGGTAGAGAGGACTTTATAATCCTAACTTCGCCTCTAATAAAGACAATTTTCAATTCATATTTTTTTCATTTCATCCTACTAAATAGTTTGTTACAATAGGCAATAACCCTAAAAATTAGAAATTCTTTGTTTAGATACTATATTAATTTTCACTTTCAGAACACAAAAAAATGTTATAAACTGACATAAAAGCTCTCACCAAAAATACCATTATAATATTCTTCCTTAACCTATGGATTTAAAACCTCACGCCAAAAAATACGTTTTATTAAAATAATCTGCTAAACGTGCTCTAAATCAATCAATAAAAATGTTACAATGTTCACCTTTTTATTTTGAATTATTGTTTGCTAACATTTTTAACTAGTCTCTAGCTAAATGATAATAACAGATATGTCTGTTTTGTCAGTTGGTTTTGATTACGATTGTCCATTACAGTTATTGTAAGTGTTTTAAGTAAAATTAGTTAATTTTATCTTCAATTTGTCATTGCCTCATGCATTTTGAACCAATGAGCCAATAGTCCAAACCATTAGAACGGAGAGACCAAAGTTATAATTAAATAGCTGAGATAGAACCAGAACTGCACTCCAGCAATTATTACATTTCTGTCTTTGACAACTGACTGACGATTCAGCTAGAGAGCGCTGTCTGTCTGTCTGTCACGAATTCTGATCCTAAATTATATCCGTCTGTTAAAATTGGCAACTGTCTTTTACATTTGGTTGAAAACGATTACTAATTGGTATTAAATTATTCAGCTTCAAAACTCGTACTTTACTACGAACAAGATAAAAAGATTGTAAAAAATGTTCAAGAATTACTATGTGCGTTCGAAAAGAATCCTTTATATTTTGTCTAGGTAGATAAATAACGGAGTTTTAAATTATTTTATTTGAACGGCCGCCATAATGGAACGAAATGGTTGCGGCACTTGGCCAAGAGAAACTAAGTACGTGAAATAAAATTAAGAACACAATGAATATAGTAGAAGTCGATTTCAAGTACAAATACAATTCTGACCAATCCAAAGGAAAAACTAAATCGGATGTGACAATATCTGCTCGATATATTGGTAATTATTGTTGCTCCTATACTTAAATCTCTTTAGGTACCAACAACTTCATCTCTTGTTTTTCGAAGTTCCGGTTATCTTGAAGTTGCTAAACTGTATATACTCTTCAGTTAGTTCGGCATCCTACAATTCCAGTTCATCAATCAGAATCTTCAGAATAATACCTGCTTAACCGTTAAGATTAGAGATGTGTTTGTTCATAAGGGATATATTTATTGCCGTATTGTCACAGGGATGTTAGATATGCTAATGTATCTTACTTAACAATTCATAATTCTGTATAAATTGATATTTATTAAACATAGATTGATATAAATGCAGATTTCTATTTACTAGCACTAGAGGTGTGACAGTTACATCGTTGACAAATTATGTTTTCTGAATATTTGCTAAAATGGTTTATTTTTAAATTACCGGAACTCATATTGCTGTGCGTTTATGTGTCCGTCTTTATTGGCTGAGCGTTAGCGAATCCTATTTTTCGAGGGGCTGGAAAGACTTCATATTTGTCTGCCTGTCTGCACGAGATTTCCAGAAAGTTTTTCATAATTGCATAATCTACATCGAGCTGAGTTATAGTGTATATCACTCGATAGGATGTGGCTGAGCGTTGGCGAAAATCTTCTTATGATGTCCAAAAACAATATCGCAGAATAAATAAATTCCTAAATTATCTGAGAACATGATATGTTACTTTAAAATGTAAGATACATATGTAGTTTAATAAAATTAGCCATATACTTGAAAATTCACATGCAACATCAGCGAAACCTTTCGTAACAGAGCATTTTTAATTGATGTGATAGGTCATTACAATTATTTACATTTACGTTTATGGAATGTACTTTTAAATGCAACGTAATGCTGCTTGTTCTTCAATAACATCAATAAATATGACTATATATTTTGATAACGAATAAGTAGTTTTGAATATATAAATAGTTTTATATTAATGAAAGATCATATTTTAGCTAATCACTTTACATTAACTTGTCAGTGCTTTACAGTAGAGACTTGAGTAAGCCTTGGAACTTGTTGCCAGTCGTAATGCTAAAACCCGCAGTGATGCCAACCACAGAAACTCAAACTTCAACCATTTGCATAGACTTTACATGCGGTTAGGCTAACATACCCTGTCTCGCTGTGAACTACTTTAAGAAAATTCCTACGAGCTATTTTGATTTTGCACACAATTTCCATGAGCGGGAGGGTGAAATAGGTACTAATACTGACTCTAGGGATTAGTGTTAACCCTCTGTGTGTTTGTGTGTACTCGGAGTGTTACACAAGCCAAACACTTTGACATTAGTGTTTAAACAAATAAGTCGTAGGTCTCCTTTCCTAAATTATTAGGAATGGGTTTGTTACGCGGCCATGTTAAATTAGGAGAAGAGAGTTTAGGATGTTACAGCCGATTTCGGGGATGGAAGTTTATTTGTTCTTTTTAAATTCATAACTCTTTGAGATAACATAGCTGAATACAAAAGGAAGAAAAAAAATTGTTGATTTCGTCTCGTGAAATGAAGTAAGAACTTTAGGTATTTTGTGATAAGGTCCATATAAAAACTTAAAGTTCTTACATCAGGTAGATTAGTTTATAGTTCAGGGATTAATATTTTTCATTTTTTTTAAAACGATAAGAAAACGTACCTCAAAACAAGTAATTTTCTTGAATTCAATGCAATTAAAAATACGATTTCCTTAAATCATAAGGAATTAAAACATGCATGTTGTAAAAGGTTGAATTATTTATTTTTACTAGTTTTTATACCTAATTGATAGGCCATGTATGCCAAATAGCAGTTCTCTAATTATTCGTTTTTGCAAATTATGTTTACAAATGATATGAAATAAAATGTCTCTTGAAGAAAATGTCTCTAGAATTTAATTGTTGAATGTTGCATAACTCTCACCACCTAAAAGATGGTCCGAAAAGTACATGGTTTGATATTTAAATCTTCTGTCGTTTATAACCAATGACATTTTATTTCTGTACGCGTAAATCAAATAAATAAAGTATAGACGAGTAAATAAAACCTTTACTAATAAATGTAAATTTACCGTTACTTGGAAATATATCACGTCATTATAATTCAATCAGTTAGAGTGATATAATTGAATTAAGTTTATGTTACGTTGTAAAACCACGATACAAGTGCTTTACAGGTTAAATGGTAGTAATACCATTTAACTACCAAATGGTATTGGTATATACAATTTACAGGTAAGGCAACTGAGGTTAGATACTTGAAGCGGCTTGTCATCGCTAAAGCTGCTAAAACTTGATGACATAATCATACTCCAACACGACGGCTGTTCCTGTCAGGAGAGTTAATTGAGTTGAATACAATTTCTGTATTCCAGATAATAGATATTCAATAAGCCTACTATCTTCTATAATAAGTTGGTGTATACGTAACGCGACTATATTCACCTATATTACATTATATTTTGTAGTATAGATGTCAAAACGATGTAAAGAATTCATTTTGAGCTTAATCGCCAATCTCTTTTGGATCTCTTCGGACGAACATGGCTCCAGATTTCAGGAGTCAAGTGAGAGTGACAGATTTCAGACGCTGCATTGAGGGAAAGGTGAACTGGAGCAAACTCAACATTACATTGGTTCAACCCTTCCCACCATAGCTAAGTTATGTTTAGAAAACTCGATTACTCCACCGTGCTTAAAGATTGTGTCTGTCACATCGTAGTAAACTCCATTGTGCACCTGATGAGACAATGCGACTACCTCTTCACCTAGATCATACTATATTTTGTAGTCCATGTGTCTCTGACGTCGAAACATTATAAAATGAACTCTTTGCAGTGCTTCTTCATAACTGGAGCTACATCCCCAGTACATTAAGGTTGATGTTGGTAAAATGCTGGAAGTAATTCTCGTTTAGATAACTTATTTTGAAAGCATATTACAGGATCCATAATTTCCCAAAATACCCTCATCCTTTCTCTTTGGTTTTCACCCTTTCATTATTGAAACAAAAATGCTATACTTCTATGAAATGGACTGTTACTATACAAGTAATGCAGCGAATTGTGAAGAGCTGACCACAACTGACAGGTTTCAAAGGACCGTTTCAACACTTTAATATCGAGGGAACAAAGGTAATACATATAATAAAAAAACGAATTAATTACTTGATGCTACCACTATGAGGACACTGTTATCACTTAATACGTATTTGTTTTTCCAATATTTTTTATAATAAAAGGAACTTTGTTTCGTTTATAAATAGACACATATAACAATAAATTATTTCATTCACAAAGTATTGCGACCTTTCACCTCTTCGCATTGATATGTTAGAGTTCAAATACTTAACCACAGCTGATGAGTTGAATGCCATCTGGGAGATGGAAAGAGATAAGATTAAATTAATCCTCATTCAAAACGTTCCATCCTTAAGAACTCATTAATTTATCTTTACAAGCTGTTTCGAAACAAAGTCAATAATTAAACCTACAATTCATCATTTTCAGATATTTTATTTTAATATTATTGCATTAAACCACATGGAAATGTACTATTTATGGTTACCCTTGAGTTATTAAATCTATGTGTAACATAAATTAAATTTTATTAAATATTTTCTTTATATTTTGTATATAATTTACTAGCATAATTTACATTGATTGTGTGTTGTTGTTTTGTTATAATGAAAAAAAATTAAACATATAATTAATTCACAAAATGTTTTTATTAAATTTAAAAATACAGTTTCGGAAATCTAACACTTGCCTAAGCGACAGTTCCTTCAATATCAGCTGACTGAGTCGTCAACCACTGTATGATACCACGTGACGCATTTTGTATTTTCAATTTCCAACGTCACGATTGCCACTTTCCAATCAACTGTTGGAATACACAAAGAAAACAACTCTACTTCCTAAAAGTAAATAATACGCTGACTTTGTTATTTGGTGAACATGTATTGTATTTGGTTCTGTGAAATTTGTTATAAACTTGCTTTTTTCTCGTGAAATAGTTCACAAACTGATAATAAGGACTGTTATTAATTGATTTCGTTTATTTTGATAATAGTTTTGATGTAGTTTATTGTTCGTAATGTAATGTTTTTTGTTCTTCCTATTACATAACCTTGTCTTGTTTGTGTTTATGTTTTGATTGTTTACGTTTTTGTAGATTCTTATGATGCAAACATGTTCCACTTGTGAAAATGCTTTCACTGATGATAGTGCTCATGTTCTACATGATCACGGTTATAATCAGACAGCAGTAATATCTACAGGCATTCCAAACTCCCGAAACTCTGAGGACAAAGAAAGTAATGACGGCATCCACTGGCAAACAGTGACTGGTTCATTCAAAAGACCTAGGAAATTGGTTTCGAACGGTCCCGACATATCGAAGAAATTGTGTTCAAACCCAAGTAGCTTCTCATTAACTACAAATAATCGTTTCGATGCTATTGGAGGGTCAAATACGATGGATGAGAGCACCACAGCGACGCCGCCGTCTCATGTTGGCGAGGATAAACCACCTCCGATCTTCGTACTCAACGTTGTAAACGTTAAGAGCATGATAACCGCTATTGAAACTGTTATCCCAAATGACAACTACACATTTAAATCCCTCAGCCAAAACAAATTCAAAGTTAATACAACAACTATTGACGGTTATCGGAAGCTGGTGCACAAACTAAAAGAGTTGCAGGTCACCTTTCATACCAACCAAATCAAAAGAGAGAAAACATATCGCGTGGTTTTAAAAAATATGCACTTTTCCACTGATGTTGCGGACATTAAGATGCTATTGAATCCTGTGGGTTCCAGGTTCGCAACGTAATGAATATGAGACAGCATAAAACCAAAGCACCTCTTTCAATGTTCTTTGTTTATCTGGAACCAAATCCGTGTAACAAAGATATATTTAATATCGAGTACCTCCTTAATGTAAAAATTACCTTTGAACCACCGCTCAGGAAATCCGAGATCGTTCAGTGTAAGCGATGTCAAAGTTATGGACACACCAAAACGTATTGCTGGCACCCTTACAGGTGCGTTAAATGTGGCCAGAACCATGACACACGGGCATGGTTGAAATCCAGTGATACCCCACCCACCTGCGCTCTATGTGAGGGGAACCACCCGGCGAACTACAAAGGTTGTTATGTGTACCGCGAACTTAAACAAAAATCGTTTCCCCCGATCAGACCCAAAGTAGCTGAAAGTAAAACTCATGATCAATCACCTCGGGGAGCCCAAGAAGTGGTAAGACCTCCCAGTCCATCCACTGTTCGAATCCTGCCGGGACGGTCATATGCACAGGTGGCATCCAACTCGATGTCTGAAGATAACAGTACTCAAAACGCTTTAAGTAAAACACTTAACGACTTTTTCAGCAAATTTGAAAAAATAATGATACAACAGGCTGAACAGATAGGTACTTTAATGAACCTATTGTCTTCCGTCATTTCGAAGCTAAAATGAATAATTTTTATAGAATAGCACTTTGGGACGCCAATGGCTTGAGCAACCATACTCAAGAGGTTAAAATATTTCTTGGTCTTCATAAAGTTGATATTATGCTTATCTCCGAAACTCACTTCACATATATGACACATTTCAAAATTCATTTTTACTCTCTGTATCACTGTAATCATCCAGATAATACTGCTCATGGTGGTAGTGCGGTATTAGTTAAAAATAGTATAAAACACCATGCCATACCTACTTATAAGTATAATTATATTCAAGCTTCCAGTGTTGTGATTGAAGACTGGTCAGGTCCACTCACGGTATCTTCTGTGTATACCCCTCCTCGTCATAACGTTTCATACCAGCAATACAGCGATTTCTTCAAAACCTTGGGTTGTAGATTTATTGCGGGGGGTGACTTTAATGCGAAACACACCATGTGGTGCTCTCGGCTGTGCAATCCCAGAGGCCGTAATCTCCTCAAGACTATCAACGACAATAACTATCAATATTTTTCTACGGGAGAACCGACTTATTGGCCTACTGATCCCTTAAAAATTCCTGATTTGCTTGATTTCTTCGTGACTAAAGGTATTTCCCAAACGTACACACGTGTAGAATCTTGTCTTGATTTATCCTCAGACCATTCTCCATTGATCTTCACTTTAAGTTAATCTGCCATTACTACAGAGGGTCCACTGCGGTTAAGTTCTAAATATACTGACTGGGACCAATTTCGATCTCTTCTTGATGAAAACTTGCATTTTACACGTTTCCTTGAAGACAAATAGTGAAATAGATGAAGCTGTTGAATTGTTTAACAGGACAGTCCAGAAGTGTGCTTGGCAATCAACGCCGTATCAACGAAATGGAACCACTAATGGCCTGAACTACCCTCTTAGCATCAAGAAAAAGATTGCTCAAAAAAGAAGACTTCGTAGGATTTGGCAAAATTCCAGGAATCCTCGTGATAAAAACAACTTCAATAGAGCGGCGCGGGATTTGAAACGTTTGTTATCTAACTTCAATAATGAAAGGTTTCAGGTTTTTACTGCAAGTCTAACTCCTACAGAAGACACGAAATATTCAATGTGGAAAACTACTAAACACATGACTAGTCCAAGAGTGCCGATTCCTCCGATTATCTTGCCAGGTGGTTGCTGGGCCAAGAACAACAAGGAGAAAGCTGAAGTATTCGCTACGCACTTACGCGATGTGTTCAAGCCCAGTGACTCAGCTCAAGCTCCTGACCCAGAAATTGAATACTTATTAGAATCACCTACCCAACTATCACTTCCTGTTCAGCCCTCTGAAGTAACTGAAATAATTGTGAAACAATTGAAGCCGTACAAAGCTCCTGGGTGTGACCTCATTACAGGAAGGATTTTAAAAGAACTGCCGAGGAAAGCTATTATGTTTTTGACTTTTGTCTTCAACGCAATATTGAGAATTGAGCATTTCAATTGAGCAGCACAGTGGAAATTATCGGAAATTGTCATGGTAGCTAAACCTGGGAAGCCTCCACATCAGGTTAGTTCTTATAGGCCCATAAGTCTATTGCCTGTGACTTCAAAAGTTTTTGAGAAGCTTTTTCTAAAACGATTTCAGCAAGTTATTGATAGCGGCAACCTTATCCCCAACCATCAGTTTGGTTTCCGCCAGAAGCACTCTACCATTGAGCAGATTCATCGTGTGGTCAATGTAGTGAAGGAAGATCTGGAAGCAAAAAGATACTGCTTTTCTTGATATCAGTCAGGCTTTTGATAAAGTTTGGCATGAGGGTCTCCTCTATAAATTAAAACTAATTGTTCCTCATTCTTTCTTTAATGTCATCAAGTTCTATTTGTCAAACAGGTTTTTTCGAGTCAAATTTCAAGACGAATACTCCGACCTCCACAAAATTGAGGCGGGCGTTCCACAAGGCAGTGTATTGGGTCCAATCTTCTACACCCTCTTCACATCTGACATACCTGTACGAGCCGATGTCACCATGGACACCTTTGCTGATGATACCGCTATACTAGCCTCTCATGAAGTCCCAGGAACTGCATCCCAACGACTACAATCTGAGCTGGATGACTTGTCGGAGTGGCTTGTGAGATGGAGGATGAAGGTTAATGAAACCAAGTCCACTCATGTAACTTTCACAACAAGGCCTGCTAACTGCCCACCTGTCTCTCTTAATAATGTCCTCCTCCCCCAATCTGAAAAAGTGAAATATCTGGGTATGCATCTAGACCGAAGACTAACTTGGCGTTCTCATATCTGGCACAAAAGATTATTTTTAAACTCAAAATTCAAAAAAATATCCTGGCTTTTAAACAAGAGGTCGAAATTATCATTAAGAAATAAGTTGTTAGTATACAAGGTGATTTTGAAACCTGTTTGGACTTATGGTATACAGCTTTGGGGTACAGCCAGTAACTCCAACATCGAAATTCTCCAACGTTTTCAGTCCAAAGTCCTTCGGAACATCCTGGAAGCTCCGTGGTATATAACTAATCAATTAATACATCAAGAAACCAAAATTCCCACAGTAAAAGAGGAAATAACTCGCTACATCAAGAAGTACCAAGACAAGCTGTATTCTCATCCGAACTACCTTGCGATGAACCTGTTGGATAATAGTGCGTCAGTTACACGTCTGAAGAGACACTCAATCCTGGACTTACCTCTTAGGTTCTAATTTCAAACTTTCTTGTTTATTTGTGTTATCTCTATCGCTGGATAGAGTCTAACTCGTGTTAATTTATTATTTTATCTAATTTACTTATTGTTCTAAGAATGTCTGAACAGATTGTAAATAAAATTGTCAAAAAAAACTTCCTAAAAGTGCCATCAAAGCTATTGATCTTGCATGGTCTCAAAATAATTAATCCAACTTTGTATTTAAAATTGTGGTGGATTCTGCAGGTTGTTTCTTTGTAGAAAAAATAAAACAAATTTGTTATTTAATACAGAAAATTTATTATGAATACAGCATAAACAATTCTCTTTTAGATAACAAAAACCTTTTTTATCTAAAATAAACAAACGACTTTTATTAGTAAACAATAAAGCGGCTAATAAAACAAGGTAAACAAAGCTAAGAACACTAATATAACAGTATTTACTGGTGAACTAACTTCAATTCTTTATATCCAGAAAGGAATTATTGCTGACTGGCAGTTAATTTTAAAATAGAAACTCATAGCTAATTATTTTATAATGTCCTTTTCAAAACTAAACGTTTTCTTGATTTAAGAAGTGAAAGAGCAACTTACTGCGAAAAAGTAAATAATTGGCTATTAAATCTCACACGCCCACATCCGATGAAATGCCTAGACTAAAACCGTTATCAAAATCATCACAGTGTACTCTGTGTATTATGATACTATGGGATTTTTCATTCATAGGTATTAAGTATTTGGGGTACACGTTTTAATCATACACTGTTATTAAAAAAAAAAACAAAAAACTTAAGTAGGTTCTACAGTTTTCAAGTATATACTGCCCGTATTTGTATTTTTTTGGGGGGGGGGGGAAGTGCTTACAGATTATGTGTAGCTAACAATAAATAAATCACGTTTTTATGCTTTAGGAGCTAAGAAGGTTCAATAAGAGGATAACTTTTTTGACTTCAAATACCTATATATCATATACATGGATTAGCCCTTTTGATGCCAGGCATTTTTCGCAATGCCATCTGTAAAGTGCCATAGCCATTTCGCTATGTGCTACTCAGTAGTGCCAAGCCATAAAACAGCTTTTTGACATACAATAGAGAAAACATGCATAACTCTCTTATGGCACATCATAGACTAACACTTTTTTATTTGTTTTTATGTAAAATTATGGGTAATAATATGATAACAAATTTTTTTACATAAACATAATTATATCAGAAAATGTTTTAAAAATTTCACATTTTTTATTTTTTTTTTTAGTTTGAAATTAAAAACATCACTTTTATTTAATTTTTTGTCAGGGAATATTAGTCATGCATTTGACAATATTTTTGATAGTAACAAACTATCTGAAACAGGTTTACATTAAAGCAAATCAAATTAATTTAGTGCCCATTTTAATTGTTTTATACACTATAAAATATTTATATAAGTTCAATTGTTACTTGTGAGCTGTTGCCAGGATAAATACATAAAGAAGTTCCGTGAAATTTCATCATAACTTTGTAAATAATTTGTCTATATGTAACTATTTATAATAAAATAATGTCTTGTTAGAAAAAACGCAATACAGTTTATATACATATTTACAATATAATTGGTTTTATTTAATTAATTAATTAATTTATTATTACTTCCAACGGTACAACGCCATTTAACATATTTACAAAAATTACAGACTTCTAAGATGACTATATTAAATTAAAGCTAGAAAAATAGAACATCACATTGTATACACAACAACAACACAGCAATCAGCATAACAAATAATCATAAGGCAAAGTAGTAACAACAATAGTTTGACGCCAAAAATTATTTAACATTCATAGCAGGAATGTAACTAATCAATAACAAGTATCAATAATAAATAGGTCAAGAATAACAATGATAACAATCAAATATAAGGTAACCATTGCAATAAACTGTCAGACAAAACAAACCACTTGAAAATCAACATGATAATAGAATATAAAATAATAACAGAATTATAATATGTAGAGGATAATATATATATATATATATAACAGAACTATAATATGTAGGAAAATAATATACAATTAAACATTACGAGGTAAAACAACATAAACAACATAAGAATAATAACAAGTACGTGCACTGATGAACTCATGTCAACACCCTGGAGCACCTCCACTTAAAGGACAACCAAGAGCCCTGGAAGAAATCCAACCCAGCGCAGACCAATCCCCCAGTACGCTGCATCCTCGCCAAACCACAGTTGCTAGCATAACTAGTTGGCCGGTATACTCTTCCAAACACTGCCTTTGATCTAGTTCCTCTAGGAATGTAGAAGTTTACTTGACGAAGGAGGTCAGGACAATCCAACTTGCCATTAACCAACTTGTAAAGAAGCTGAAGATCTTGCAATTGACGTCTAGTGTGAAGAGGATGCAGGTTGAATCTCAGCTCCAATTCTTCAATTGGAGTCGTCAGGTAGCCATAGCCCATTCGAACGCCCAACACCCTCAAAAAACGAAGCTGAACTCGGTCCAAGTAGTCGATATGGGTAATAAGATGAGGGGACCAGATCACTGAACCATACTCAAGGACCGGGCGAACGAGAGACTTGTAGAGGATCAGGAGCGACTGGGGTGACCTGAAGCTCCAAGTCGATCTCATGATGAATCCCAAGAGGGAGTAAGCTCTTGATACAACACCATCAATATGCTCCAAAGGGTCGAGTGTAGAGGTGAAAACAACTCCAAGGTCCTTAACACTGTTCATTCTTCTCAGCACCAATCCATTGATGCGGTAGTCAAAGATATATGGAAATTGACTACGAGAAAAAGACACCACTTCGCACTTGGAGACATTCAGCTCCATAGAATTGGCAGCACACCGCGTTTCAATCCTGGTGAGGGACCGCTGGAGAACCTGCTGATCGAACGTAGAGTGAACCCTGGTGTAGATCTTTAATTGATATATTCAAACGTTGTAAGGGCATCGATGTTGGGGAAGGCAGTGCAAGTGACACCCTAGTTTGTTTTCACTTTACTTAAACAGTATTTGCACGTCTTCTTTTCCCTTCAGGGTTATTTTTCCACTGCATACGCTGAAATTCTTTTCCTTAGCTCCAAAATACCAAAAAAATACTTATACCGGCTGCGCAGTATAATTTTTACCGAAAGCCGATGTCATCGGCCCGCGGCACTTCTCGCAACAAGTAAGCAGGCCGATGTCATCCGCCCGTGGCACTAAAAGGGTGGATTAATGTTATTCGAAATTGATTGGCGGAGTGTCAACGAAGGAAACAGAAGACAGGCTCCTTCTGTCTGTATGTATATCGGTTTTTAATGATTTTAAAACCTAATTACGGCATGAACTTTGAACTGTAATGAAGCTTCGATACGATGACGACCCATGTCAGTTCATGTCAACTGGCTGAGAGTTAGCAAGGACTATCTGTCCCTCAATTGGATATCTAGAGTGCGAACTGAGACTTTAAATTTTACATGAAGCTCCTTTTCTATAAAATTAAGGGAAATCTATTGTTATTAGGGAAAGTCGACTAGAACTTGCTATCGAGCGACTGTTACTACGTAAAAATTGACCATCACTTTGAATGACTGTTACTACGGAGAGTCGTCTAGAACTTGCTAACGAAGTACTTTTGCTATAGAAAATTGAGTAGCAATTGCAAGCGATCTACTATCACAACGTAGAGTCGTCTAGAACTTGCTAGCGAAATACTTTTGCTACAGAGAATTGAGTAGCAATTGTAAGCGATATACTATCACAACGTAGAGTCGTCTAGAACTTGCTAGCGAAATACTTTTGCTACAGAGAATTGAGTAGCAATTGTAAGCGATATACTATCACTACGTAGAGTCGTCTAGAACTTGCTAGCGAAATACTTTTGCTACAGAGAATTGAGTAGCAATTGTAAGCGATCTACTATCACAACGTAGAGTCGTCTAGAACTTGCTAGCGAAATACTTTTGCTACAGAAATTTGAGTAGCAATTGTAAGCGATCTACTATCATTACGTAGAGTCGTCTAGAACTTGCAAGAGAAATACTTTTACTACGAAAAATCTATTAGATCTTGCAAGCGAGCTACTGTCACGGCAGAGGTTGTACTGCTGATAAATGATGATTTAGTTTTAAATATTTAACTTAATTTAGGATCTCTTAGAGAGTAACTAAGCAGTCAATCCAAGAAGACTACGCATCACTTATGATATTTATTAGGAACTCTTAAGTATATATATATATTCTTAAAGACCTCTATAGTGATATTACGAGTCAGAGTTAAACAATGGGATCAGTAAGATGCGGTTGGTCGAGGGATGCAGACCTATTGTGACCTGTATTCTGTAGTTCCGTTTTTATAACTATTGTTGTGTTTTTCTTTTTATTAAGTGCGTGTTTTAGAGTGAGTGAAGTTGATACAAAACGTGGTGGTTCCTGACTTATGCATGTCACAACGCTCTGGTATGATTTGTTTACTTTATTCTAGATTTTAATTATATGTTAGATTACTTATGTACCTGAAGAACAGATCAGATTGCTGATCTCGAAACGTAGTGTTACTAATTTTTTGTATAACTGAAAGATGGAAAACGTCCGGAAAATCTTGTTGCCCTATCAATCCTTTCATCGTCTAAAAACAAACTTCAAACAAAGACTTGTAACCGCACATCTCCGTTTGCACACCCAAAATAGACCACTAGGAAGCGAGCCCCCATGGTGGCGAACGGGATAGGGGATCAGAATTAAACCTAGAAGGAAAGAAGAAAAAACACCGTGGATAGCGTGCTCAGATTCATTTTTTAATTCGCAGTCACCACTACAAAGTAAGAAAAAATTCATTAACCAAGATAAGAACCTCTCTGTCGAAATAAAAATTTTGGCCAAACAATAAAAAAATCATTACTACAGTTAACATAATATGTCGGTCATACGTCTCAGGTGCACACGGATAAAAAAATAGGAACAGCCATAATTTAAAACAAGAACTGCCAATTCCACCCCGGTATCCTTTGGCTAAGGGCGGGATCCTAATGAAAACCAAGAAATAACACTAAATAGCATTTAAACTAAACTTAAAAACTAAATAACAAAATATAAACTATAATAACTGGCAACAATAACAAAAATAAACAGATAAATAAATAACAAATAGCAAGATATCACATATGTTGTCTAGTGGTGTTCAGCTCATCATGGAGGCCAGTTTTCCAGCAGAGCAGGAAAAACCCTGGAGACTGTCCGCGACCACCCATGATGAGAGAGAAGCAGGAGGCTAGAGTTCCTCTCCTGGACCTTGTCAGTGCGAAACAGAAACTTACGCCAGCATGTTAGAGGGGAAATTGAAAAATAAATAACATTAAAACTTGAAAAGGTAAAAAAATCCACAATTACTTCCTCTAACGTGCAAGAATTTAGAAGTTCCTTGCCACTCTGAAGAGGATGTGCAGAGCGCTCTCAAACAACACTGTCACTGCCTTCTGCAGCCACAACGAACAACACTTACATATACCGTATAAAATACATAACATGAGCCGGGGAGATAACTGGGCTCAAGACTTGGAACCGGCTCAGAACACAGTGCTAAAATAAAAATTCAGGTGTATTTTAATACTTAAATTGGTAACCATAGCGTACATAATAATCATTACAGAAAATTTAAACCCGACGCGACGTGCACTCTAATCTATTCTAAGATATTAAATACTGACTACAAACAGTGTATATAAAGGTTGCTGTTCTAACTATTATAAGACCAGAGATTCAAGCAGCGAATATATTTCAGCCCTAAGCCTAAAGTTGTGATTTACACAGAAAAGTGGCTCAGATAAGAGTAATGTAGGGTAGGGTCGAGCTTTGCAGCTCCGCAGTGGAAACAGTGGTGAAAGGTTATAATACCTTCACAGATTTAACTTTTAAGGTCATTGGTATGTATATAATGGTCTCTGCCTATTAAAGCACGTTTATAATAAATCTATCATTTACACACACACACACACACACACACACACACACACACACACACACACACACACACACACAAAAGGTTTTATCTGCTCTGCCCATTGATGTCACTCGCCACCAGGCGGCCCTGCAATATATCAAGTTATCAAAGCGCCTTCACATTATAAACTACAACTACGAGACTGTTACGTATATTAAATAGCCAATCACTATTTGAAGGCGCTAAGTTTTGATGTATATTTGTCTTTAAAACACATTTCTGGTTGAACTTAAAGCTTGAGTGTTAGACCGACCACTTTATATTAAAGTACATGTACGTGTACAATGGCTATAAAAATACACATTTGACAAATTTTTT
>NW_025778564.1:0-67693 GCF_021130785.1 Homalodisca vitripennis
TAAAAACTGTTTTGTTAAAAAAAAACAAGATCTTTTAATTTTACAAATTGCATCTCAATTAACACAATAATATTGTTGATTAGAGTTGCATTTGATTGAAGTCATAATTAAATGCGTTTTTATTGTTGAAAACGTTTTTAAATCTTTCACTTTTTGTGTCATGATTGAAGTTATATTATTTTTTTTTAGATATAAAATTAGGACCTGGTCGTAGGACTGAAGATAATGTAGTTGAACAAATTTTCATTGTTATTATTTCGGCCAGATTATAATAGGTGTACGGTTTCATTTTGCAAGTCCTTCTGAATTTTAAAATAATTTACCAATATTTATTGTTTTTATATTGTTTATTTAAATAGGACATACCTTTAACTCTAAATTTAAATATATGTTGTCTAATGGTACCCTTTTATTGCTTTGTTTTGGGTTAATTTAATATTTCTCTACTTAATTTTCATTTCTTTAATAAACTAAAAAAATCTCAATGAATATTTTTTATCGTATGTTATCCCTAAAAGCAAGTATTCATTGACTTCTAATGATTGATGGTTCGCAATTTTATTTATTCAAAAATTATACATTTTCGTAATTTCTACTGCTTCTACTAGTCTGGTGATTTATTTATATAGGAATCTTTAGATACGTGTTACCACAACATCAAACATTAACTATTGGATTGTCTTACGAGCGAAAATATGTAATATTGTTACTAAGAAATCATAGGACAATAACATAAATAAAAGTATTATTTTTCACGAAATTCTAAAATATTAACAGTACCTCAAAGTTTATGATATAAACATTAAGTAAATCAACAGGTAATAAATGTGGCGAGGTTCCAGCCCGATTTTTTCCACATTAAATATTATTGTAACAGTCTCCAGGATGTACTATCCTTCCACGATGGTTACGTCCATAAACTCAATTTACCATCAGATATTAATGTATCTATCTAAAACTTGTTTTTTACACAACACTATAACACCCCTTTCTTGTACTATTTATATACAATTCGTATTTTTTAAGAAGGAGATATGTTTTAAAAAGGAGTTATTGTTATAATTAAACAAGTATAGTAACGGAATCGTTTATAATTTATATTAGTTTAAAATTTATCTCACTCGTGTTCTGAGACTTTTAACTTGTAAATGACGTGTAATGATTGATGCCCAGCCTGGGACAGATTTATTTGAATATATTTAACCTAATTTTAACTTTACGTAATAGTCCTAATGAAAAGCATAGTTAAAATTGCATATAAATTTCGTACCGATGCTGCTAAATTATACAGTATGTAATATATGGTACAGAATTTTACTATCACGTAATATTACCACCGAATTCGGTACACATTATTACAACGTATATCAATTGTTATTACATACCATTGAAAAGTTCTTATATAGTAGTTTTTAAACATACAGTGCATAGACGAACCTAATGGGTTAAGGCACATGATTTTTATGTTAAAAAGTTAAGGAAATCTTTTTTCCTAACTTTTTGGTTTTATATAACCAATTAGAATGGTTTCATTGAAGATATTACTTTAATTCATTTAAGATAGTAAGATGAGGAGGGATAAGTAGTTCTAGTTGAAAGGAAAAGAGTGACAAAATGAAAGGAAATTCTAATTGAGTATTACACAAACCAAACATTTTTTATAAGGAAAAACCAATGTGGGTGTTTCCGACCAAGCCAAAGGAAAATATGTGGGACAAGGTATTTGATCGTCGCAAAGAAACACAAAGAGAACTTTGTGTTTATTCTTTGTTATAAATTTTCCGAAACATTTTTCTCTAAATTACGGACTCGTTGAGGAAAAACTTGAAAATGTATGACATGATCTGTTTAAAGTATAGTAAACGATTACTGATTCAAAACTAATTAAAGAAATATTTCATTCAATAATTCGTCTAACTTAAATTGTGCTAAAAACGCTAGAGCCACCCTGTGTTAAACGAGCCAGTGCCATGAAGAACTATAAATGAACTAAAATCATTTAATCAATCACATAAATCAGAATAACATTATTTTTCTTTCACATGCTTTAATAAAAAAATAACATCGAGAATAAAGTCTTTGTTTGAAGTTTATTTTTGACGATGGAAGGGTTGTGAAAGAAACAGGAGTTTTTCCGGACATTTGCCGTCATTCAGTGAAACAAAAAATCAGTAACACTACGTTTCGAGATCTTCAATCTGATCTCTTCTTCAGGCTTCTTCAGGTAAATAACTAATCTAATACATAATTACAAACTAGGTTAAAATAAACAAATCATTCCACAGCGTTGTAACACGCCTAAGTCAGGAATCACAACCACCATGATGTGTGTCAACTTCACTAACTCTAAAACATGCACTTAGTAAAAACTATAGACAACACTAATCATTAAGACTGAACTACAGAATACAGGTCGTAGTAAGACTGCATTCGTCTACCAACCACCTATGAGAGGCCAATAGCAATAGGCGATCGTCACGGTAGAAACAAGATGACCACAATAAAAAGGAAGGGGGCCCGGAATGGGCCTTTATTATTATTATTATTATTGTTGTTGGTTCATAGTAGATGAACTTCTTAAAACCATACTGTGACTCCACATTGGTTTATTACAAATATCTGTATTAAATAGATTATAATTAGATCATAATTTTCATTACTCTTATATTTCATTACTCTTAACAGGCTACGGCACCTTAAGATTTACAATTACACACCGTATCTACAGCGTGCCGTATTCAAGTTGATATTTTAAGGTACGCATAACCATTATGATAGCCAAATTTTAGTTTTCACGCACAAAACTTTAAAACCAGAAACTTTTATTATGATTTAAAAAATATTTCAAAGATTTTACATGCTTAGTCTCAGACAAGTAATACATGTCTGTCTCTTCAGAACACGTCATATCACTATACTTAAACGAAAATGTTGTGAGGTACGAAATAATAAATAATTGATCTAGGGAAGGTTTATATTGTAAAATATTATCATTACAAACTTGAGGTTGATTATCAAAAAATAGAAAAATATTTACGTCTCCGAAACGTAATTTAAAATATATTACCTTACCTATTAATATGCTGGAGTTCGTTCACAGATAGTTCATTAGGTAATTTTGCTTGATTGACGTGATTTAATTGACGATACTGTATAGGGTCACTGGTCTCTATAGACCAACTACGTATTCTCACAACAATCAGAAAGCTCAGGACAGTAGTGTGCCAGATATACCACGATCGATAATTATCATTGGGAGATCAATATATTTCATTTGGTTATAATAAGCTTTAAATCACAGCAACACCAATCACTCGTCCCCTGTGGCAACACGAGACCAACTAGATACAGTGTTTCTCCCAATCATCTCAGAAACATTACGGACACTAAGGGGAGATTTCATTTTCAATCGTATTTCATCTCACCCGTTCGTTCAATGCCTCCAACAGGGTCTCATCAGGCGTATCTTTATACCAATTTCCGGATATATTAAAAATAGAATTAGCGCAATTAGTCCAGCCGTTCTCGAGATTATCGCTTATTAACACATTTGGCGCTTCATTTTTATTTATTAAGGAAGTAACTTTGCATTTGCAACCTGGGTTACAATACTGAATCAAGCACTGTATAATTATTTAATGTTTTATATAATTTAAACGTAAATAGATGTTTCTGTCTCATCTGAAACTGTCAGCAGCTGTTTAGTGTTAATTAAGTTTGGATTATAAAAAAAATAATTATACACATCTGAATTAATAAATATGGAAAACTAATCAATTTTTCTCATCATAAAAACCTCTCTCATACTTTAACGTATATATTATAACTAGAGTTACATGAACTGGTCCAGCCGTTCTCTCGAGATAACTGTTGAAACTAACCAACATTAGAGATCACTTATGGTACAGCTGTTAGAGACAATATTTTGTTTGTATAATACAATATAAATAAACATTTTAAAACATTTTGTAAACTTTTATTTTTGTTGCTATGTACATTTCGAAATCTGTGATTTCATCTTCAGGTACTAAGGTTAAGTTATGAAAATAAATAATTAAAACCAATTTGTTATGTGTTTTTATCACTACCTTGGTGGCTAAATTTGTTGTATTTAATTTTATGTGTGATCAATGTATATTGTTTAAAAGTCTATCGAATAATACATTTTTTGTTAGAAAATCTTTGTCATTTAAATAATATATTATGTTAATTTTGGCACTTTTGTAGATTTCAAAATGTTCTAAAGTAGATAATAAGCGACTTTTTTTGCTTGTGTGTAAAATTTCAAGATTGTTTTCGATGATAGTGTATGTATGGCCGGTGTTATTTAAAATGGTCTGCATATTTTGAATTTGACGATGTTTTCAATGCTTTTATGTGTTCATTAAATCTAACTTACCACTAATTCTTTCAACTCACAAGTTTACTTCTGGAGTTCAATTCACTCGCTGCGACGCTACAACTCCTTTATTGGTGCTTCCACAACATTCACATTCCAAAACTTACTAAACAAGTGGAGAAGAGTCACAGTGCTCACCCTCCGCTCATGTAATGAGGGGCGGAGAGGTGGGTCGAAGGAACAGACCCAACCCACTCAACGCCCTTTCTCCAACGGCCCTATTCACCTATTATCCCTTTTGTTGTTATCGGGGATCACGAATGTTCGGTCACATTCACTTTTATCGTAGGTTGTCTTGTTTATGTGGAAAATTCTCCCAAATACTCTTAAAAATATACTATTTGGGATTTAAGAATCATAAAGATTACTCAGCAGTGTAAATATATTTTCTAATAACTTTTAAATTTAAACATAATATGTGTGAATGACAATATATATGCGTGGTAAAAGTATAAAATTCCAAACATGTTATATCCATACATCATAGGATATACGTCGTGTGGTCTATGATGTAATAAAAGAGCAAGCCTATGTATGATTTAATCCAGCAAGCCTATCTAAATTTAAATATCAGAGTAATATTTTGCAATCTAATTTTATAATGCTATCCAAGCATCGTTATTTTTCCTTAGTCCCAATTTAGTTTATATTTTTGTGTTGTTTTTTATGGGTGAACGTTCAGAAATTAATTACTGAACAAGATAATTTACGTTCCCATAATTGAATAGTACTGACGAACAGATTTATTAATATAACCATTACAGTTATACTGTTTAACATTAGTCCATATAAGGATTTAATAAATAGTTATTTCGCTTACAGTTAAATGTAATACTAGGATAGATACGTAGTATTATTTGCACCAAATGACTGCAGTTAAAGTTCATGAAACACCATTACAAAGGCTGACAGAAGCTCAGAAGTAATTCAAGACAATCAACTTCGTTGTCCCCCTTAAAATCTTTTTATCATGTACATATATATTGGGTATTTAGATATCTGTTCTACCTAATTATATTCCACACTAACCGTGTATTTGTCAGTTCCGCTGTCATGTATTCCTTTCCCTTTTTTCTCGAGTTCCTGTCGGGGCTTAACGAATAATGTCTCCAACTTCGTGTGAACAAAGTGGTTTAGTTTAGAGGTTGAAAGATTCTATGCAAAAGTGAATAAAATAATCCTCTTTTACGATGTGGATGGAGAGTTATAGATGCGTAAACAATTATCTATAACTTATTTTAATTAGAAAATACCCAAGTTTTTATTATTTTTCTTTTAGAGTGCCATCTTATTTTATCTTTCAGAGTACAAGTACAAACTTACATGCTAGTCATTCATTCACCCGTAGTACTATTTCAGTTATGGCCTATATAAGGTAGAAATCAAAACGTAAGAAGGAAGACAGCTCTATTTTATAGAGAGATATATAAAGCTCACATGATGTGCTGCTCCTCAATGTAGAGTTACCATATATGCTATGGTTACCAAGCGGATGATTTATTAATAGCATAAGATGCAACAGCACTCCTCCTAATGTTGTGGTTTATTATTCTTCCTGTATGCGCTATCTACAAAAGCCATGAAGTTGGTGGGTTCTATCAAACTTTAATGAGACAAAAGTTTTATGAAACGTCAAAAATAACTATTAAAGTATTTGGTAGAAAAACCTCAATCGTTTATTCAGCTTAGTTAACATTTTACTGGAGAAAATGTTTCTAATAAAATATTGTAAGAGTGTGTATAACGGACTGAACAGAAACCATCTTAAATATAATTTATCTAGTCGTGTTGTTAACTTTGAGCCGAGAAAACTCGTTTGTCATAGTTTTATTATAAACGTACTCTCAGCCAAAGGCATTCCTTAATATTCATAATTTTATTTCAGTTCAGTAAACTCAAAGAGACAAGATTCAGAAATTGGGGGAAAAAATAAATAACATTTTGCATTTGTATCAAACAAGAGTTTTAAAATATCCCGCAAGGACTTTATAACTCCCGAACGATCACAGGTAAAGCAATAAAACTTGGTACGAGCACCCATACTATTTTTCAGCTGTACGTAACAGTATTTTCTTGATTCACTCGAATGTTGATTGACGAATCTTGTTTATTTCACAGCAGAAGTAAATACTAACGTACCACATCAGGAACCAATAAAGTGTTATCGTAATCTAACCTGTTATAATTTATCAGGTAATTAATGATCTATTATAACCCAACTGTAATTGAACATAATTCATCATATTTTGTCTCACCCTATATACCATATATTTTACCTTTATTTTAGTAAAAAACTATATTACCTTACGATCTAAAATTTTGAATTATATAATTTATCACTCTACCTAAAAATTTCTCATTTTTAAAGAACACTTGTGGAAAATTTCATTTGATTTCAATATGCTTTATCTTAATTTGAACTGAATTTAAAAAAGATAAGTAATAATGTTAAATTTACAACATTTAAACCAATGTGGCTTTTATAAATAACGGGTCAGTAATGGTGTAATATAACTGATATAGAAGAATAAAACTATGCAACAATTAATATTAATCTGTAAATCTACAATGTATGATCTCTAATATTAATCTTATTGAAGCGTAAGTCCAATTTCGATTTTATAAACTGGTCCTAAACAAAAACGTATCTTCTATTAAAAAAAAGAAAGAAATAATTTTATTTTTATTTTTACTAGCAACACAATGTAAGATTAATTTGGAGTCATGAGCTTGTTAAAGGTTTGTCAAGATTTGTAAAGATATGTCGCATATCTACATCAATTGCATAAGTTTATTATGATGATGAATAAAACATATGAAATAACAATCCAATTACATTTTTTCATTTATTAAACTACTCCATAATGTTTTTTTTTCTACTTTAGAGTAAACGTTTAGATAAAATTGGTCCATTACTATGCTCCTTTGTTAGAATAAAGCAACGACTCGTGTCTTGTATTTGTCAGCAGATTATTTGCTGTGTGAAAAACGGCGACCGATTCTGGCGGGCGGTCCTGCTTGTTTCTTTGTTCATGTTTTTTTTTTAGCGAAAAACTCACTACTATCGCCCATATCTCGCTCCTGGCTCAAACTGATGCACGGGATCAGTGTATGATAGATCTTTATGTATCCGTCCGTATATCTAGTCAAAAGTGTGGTCCTCGCTTGGACTCCTACACCAATTCTCATAAATTGACTCTTGGTCTAACTTTTAACTTTTTAAATTTTTAATTTAAACCCCTTGAGTAGGTTTTTTTACATATTTTATTTTTTTTTTTACTTTTTAAAAGTAATTAATTATAATTTTTAAGCAATACTAATTTTAAATTTCAATCTTTTACAAGTAAGGTTGAATAGGAATTACATTTTAGAAAGATTTAAAAAGAAGATTGAGAAGAAGTTTTTAAATGTTCAGTTAAATTTTATTACAAAAAGAAATTTTAATTTTTGAAGATACACAGTTTCTTAATTTAGTTCTGTGTGTTTTTGTAAATGAATTTTATATTGAAAACAATAAAAATTTTAGAAACAATTTTTATATTTCGCCTTTAAAATTATAAATTTGGAATAAATGCACGTGACTTTAGATTTATTGAAGTTTCCTATCTTAAGTTATCATAGGCACAATTCCAAATATTATTGTATGAACCAATATATTCGTGTTTTGCATGTTTTGGATATCAGAAAAGGAGAAATACCATTTTCATTAAATTGAACACTCTAATTAAATGTATATTACTTTGTATTGCAATTAATTAAGAATATGGTTCTGTTGTGAAGACCGTATGTATTTAGATTGTACTGTTAGTGTAGAAGGACCATAGACGTTTATATCATTCACCTGGTTGTACTTTCTCTAACTTAAAATAAAATAAAATCATTAACAAACAATAAAAATTATAGATAAGCACTTTAAATTTTGTTCAAACTTAATTATTGACTAGATTTTAAAGATTACGACTTTTGTCATCGTAAAGTGTCAAAAAGTTATAAATCAACGCGACCTTTATTTAACTTATACCTGATCTCTTCTTCTGAAGTGAAGCAGTAAAATATTGTATTTAGCGTTTAGAATATGAGTCTCATGGTTTTATGCGACATCATTTTCGGCTAAAGTTTAAGTTAGTTCAAAGTATTTCTAAATCTTAAATAAATACTATAAATGTGTCCTTCATAACGTCCCAATACTATAGATTCCAGCGCAAAAAAGTGTTCATTAAACTGTAAACCTCTAGTTTAAATAAACATTCTTTTTCACGTAAAAGTCACTGTCTTCAGTTTATTAGTTTGCCTCTTAATTGACTGAGAATTTGCAAGGCCTATCAATTAGGGAGCTAAACAAGTTTCATTTTTGTCTGTATAATTTACAGTTAGATAAAGAAAATACATAATAGAAGTTTCTAAGTTGGTTACAATTGGATTGACCCTCTACTACTTGTAACTTCGTTCTAGTTCCCAAATTGTGGAGACATTTGATAAAACTTACTTGTTTCATTCTTGGACTCCTTCCATAAAACGAATAAAACTTTAAAGCAACTTGGAAAGAATGAAATGTAATATTCGTTACCTTGTTTAAAATTTACACAAATTAACACACTTTAGAAGTTATACAACTAATTAAAAACTAACAAATGATTGTTTGATAAAAACAATATAAACACCACCATATGTCGCTTTACAGGCTTTGCTGACATTGCATACAAAATTTTAGATCTATTGCTTAATTTATTAAGCTATAAGTGTTACTAGGCCTTAAAGACAACGGTTGGTTTATTATGCCATTTTTGTTCTTTGCCACATTATTTACAAAAACAATGTAAAAGTTAATGCTCAGCTGAATCCAATTGAATGACATACAACAATCATAGAAATTATTCTATACACAAATTTAGTTTCTTGTAAAGTTAAAAATCAATAAGTCAGTATTGGCAAAAATTAAAAACTGATAGGTCAGTTTTTTTCTATAGATAACGTGCGGATAGACATATAGTTAGGCAGACAACAAACCGAGACAAAAATGAAACTTGTTTAGCTCCCTAATTGATAGGCCTTGCAAATGCTCAGTCAATTAAGAGGCAAACTAATAAACTGAAGACAGTGACTTTTACGTGAAAAAGAATGTTTATTTAAACTAGAGGTTTACAGTTAATGAACACTTTTTACGCTGGAATCTATAGTATTGGGACGTTATGAAGGACACATTTATAGTATTTATTTAAGATTTAGAAATACTTTGAACTAACTTAAACTTTAGCCGAAAATGATGTCGCATAAAACCATGAGACTCATATTCTAAACGCTAAATACAATATTTTACTGCTTCACTTCAGAAGAAGAGATCAGGTATAAGTTAAATAAAGGTCGCGTTGAATTTATAACTTTTTGACACTTTACGATGACAAAAGTCGTAATCTTTAAAATCTAGTCAATAATTAAGTTTGAACAAAATTTAAAGTGCTTATCTATAATTTTTATTGTTTGTTAATGATTTTATTTTATTTTAAGTTAGAGAAAGTACAACCAGGTGAATGATATAAACGTCTATGGTCCTTCTACACTAACAGTACAATCTAAATACATACGGTCTTACAACAGAACCATATTCTTAATTAATTGCAATACAAAGTAATATACATTTAATTAGAGTGTTCAATTTAATGAAAATGGTATTTCTCCTTTTCTGATATCCAAAACATGCAAAACACGAATATATTGGTTCATACAATAATATTTGGAATTGTGCCTATGATAACTTAAGATAGGAAACTTCAATAAATCTAAAGTCACGTGCATTTATTCCAAATTTATAATTTTAAAGGCGAAATATAAAAATTGTTTCTAAAATTTTTCTTGTTTTCAATATAAAATTCATTTACAAAAACACACAGAACTAAATTAAGGAACTGTGTATCTTCCAAAATTAAAATTTCTTTTTGTAATAAAATTTAACTGAACATTTAAAAACTTCTTCTCAATCTTCTTTTTAAATCTTTCTAAAATGTAATTCCTATTCAACCTTACTTGTAAAAGATTGAAATTTAAAATTAGTATTGCTTAAAAATTATAATTAATTACTTTTAAAAAGTAAAAAAAAAATAAAATATGTAAAAAAACCTACTCAAGGGGTTTAAATTAAAAATTTAAAAAGTTAAAAGTTAGACCAAGAGTCAATTTATGAGAATTGGTGTAGGAGTCCAAGCGAGGACCACACTTTTGACTAGATATACGGACGGATACATACAGATCTATCATACACTGATCCCGTGCATCAGTTTGAGCCAGGAGCGAGATATGGGCGATAGTAGTGAGTTTTCGCTAAAAAAAAAACATGAACACAGAAACAAGCAGGACCGCCCGCCAGAATCGGTCGACGTTTTCACACAGCAAATAATCTGCTGACAAATACAAGACACGAGTCGTTGCTTTATTCTAACAAAGGAGCATAGTAATGGACCAATTTTCTCTAAACGTTTACTCTAAAGTAGAAAAAAAAACATTATGGAGTAGTTTAATAAATGAAAAAATGTAATTGGATTGTTATTTCATATGTTTTATTCATCATCATAATAAACTTATGCAATTGATGTAGATATGCGACATATCTTACAAATCTTGACAAACCTTTAACAAGCTCATGACTCCAAATTAATCTTACATTGTGTTGCTAGTAAAAATAAAAATAAAATTATTTCTTTCTTTTTTTTTAATAGAAGATACGTTTTGTTTAGGACCAGTTTATAAAATCGAAATTGGACTTACGCTTCAATAAGATTAATATTAGAGATCATACATTGTAGATTTACAGATTAATATTAATTGTTGCATAGTTTTATTCTTCTATATCAGTTATATTACACCATTACTGACCCGTTATTTATAAAAGCCACATTGGTTTAAATATTGTAAATTTAACATTATTACTTATCTTTTTTAAATTCAGTTCAAATTAAGATAAAGCATATTGAAATCAAATGAAATTTTCCACAAGTGTTCTTTAAAAATGAGAAATTTTTAGGTAGAGTGATAAATTATATAATTCAAAATTTTAGATCGTAAGGTAATATAGTTTTTTACTAAAATAAAGGTAAAATATATGGTATATAGGGTGAGACAAAATATGATGAATTATGTTCAATTACAGTTGGGTTATAATAGATAATTAATTACCTGATAAATTATAACAGGTTAGATTACGATAACACTTTATTGGTTCCTGATGTGGTACGTTAGTATTTACTTCTGCTGTGAAATAAACAAGATTCGTCAATCAACATTCGAGTGAATCAAGAAAATACTGTTACGTACAGCTGAAAAATAGTATGGGTGCTCGTACCAAGTTTTATTGCTTTACCTGTGATCGTTCGGGAGTTATAAAGTCCTTGCGGGATATTTTAAAACTCTTGTTTGATACAAATGCAAAATGTTATTTATTTTTTTCCCCCAATTTCTGAATCTTGTCTCTTTGAGTTTACTGAACTGAAATAAAATTATGAATATTAAGGAATGCCTTTGACTGAGAGTACGTTTATAATAAAACTATGACAAACTAGTTTTCTCGGCTCAAAGTTAACAACACGACTAGATAAATTATATTTAAGATGGTTTCTGTTCAGTCCGTTATACACACTCTTACAATATTTTATTAGAAACATTTCCTCCAGTATAATGTTAACTAAGCTGAATAAACGATTGAGGTTTTTCTACCAAATACTTTAATAGTTATTTTTGACGTTTCATAAAACTTTTGTCTCATTAAAGTTTGATAGAACCCACCAACTTCATGGCTTTTGTAGAGAGCGCATACAGGAAGAATAATAAACCACAACATTAGGAGGAGTGCTGTTGCATCTTATGCTATTAATAAATCATCCGCTTGGTAACCATAGCATATATGGTAACTCTACATTGAGGAGCAGCACATCATGTGAGCTTTATATATCTCTCTATAAAATAGAGCTGTCTTCCTTCTTACGTTTTGATTTCTACCTTATATAGGCCATAACTGAAATAGTACTACGGGTGAATGAATGACTAGCATGTAATTTTGCACTTGTACTCTGAAAGATAAAATAAGATGGCACTCTAAAAGAAAAATAATAAAAACTTGGGTATTTTCTAATTAAAATAAGTTATAGATAATTGTTTATGCATCTATAACTCTCCATCCACATCGTAAAAGAGGATTATTTTATTCACTTTTGCATAGAATTTTTCAACCTCTAAACTAAACCACTTTGTTTTCACGAAGTTGGAGACATTATTCGTTAAGCCCCGACAGGAACTCGAGAAAAAAGGGAAAGGAATACATGACAGCGGAACTGACAAATGCACGGTTAGTGTGGTATATAATTAGGTAGAACAGATATCTAAATACCCACTATATATGTACATGATAAGAAGATTTTAAGGGGGACAACGAAGTTGATTGTCTTGAATTACTTCTGAGCTTCTGTCAGCCTTTGTAATGGTGTTTCATGAACTTTAACTGCAGTCATTTGGTGCAAATAATACTACGTATCTATCCTAGTATTACATTTAACTGTAAGCGAAATAACTATTTATTAAATCCTTATATGGACTAATGTTAAACAGTATAACTGTAATGGTTATATTAATAAGTCTGTTGGTCAGTACTATTCAATTATGGGAACGTAAATTATCTTGTTCAGTAATTAATTTCTGAACGTTCACCCATAAAAAACAACACAAAAATATAAACTAAATTGGGACTAAGGAAAAATAACGATGCTTGGTTAGCATTATAAAATTAGATTGCAAAATATTACTCTGATATTTAAATTTAGATAGGCTTGCTGGATTAAATCATACATAGGCTTGCTCTTTTATTACATCATAGACCACACGACGTATATCCTATGATGTATGGATATAACATGTTTGGAATTTTATACTTTTACCACGCATATATATTGTCATTCACACATATTATGTTTAAATTTAAAAGTTATTAGAAAATATATTTACACTGCTGAGTAATCTTTATGATTCTTAAATCCCAAATAGTATATTTTTAAGAGTATTTGGGAGAATTTTCCACATAAACAAGACAACCTACGATAAAAGTGAATGTGACCGAACATTCGTGATCCCCGATAACAACAAAAGGGATAATAGGTGAATAGGGCCGTTGGAGAAAGGGCGTTGAGTGGGTTGGGTCTGTTCCTTCGACCCACCTCTCCGCCCCTCATTACATGAGCGGAGGGTGAGCACTGTGACTCTTCTCCACTTGTTTAGTAAGTTTTGGAATGTGAATGTTGTGGAAGCACCAATAAAGGAGTTGTAGCGTCGCAGCGAGTGAATTGAACTCCAGAAGTAAACTTGTGAGTTGAAAGAATTAGTGGTAAGTTAGATTTAATGAACACATAAAAGCATTGAAAACATCGTCAAATTCAAAATATGCAGACCATTTAAATAACACCGGCCATACATACACTATCATCGAAAACAATCTTGAAATTTTACACACAAGCAAAAAAAGTCGCTTATTATCTACTTTAGAACATTTTGAAATCTACAAAAGTGCCAAAATTAATCATAATATATTATTAAATGACAAAGATTTTCTAACAAAAAATGTATTATTCGATAGACTTTTAAACAATATACATTGATCACACATAAAATTAAATACAACAAATTTAGCCACCAAGGTAGTGAAAAAACACATAACAAATTGGTTTTAATTATTTATTTTCATAACTTAACCTTAGTACCTGAAGATGAAATCACAGATTTCGAAATGTACATAGTAACAAAAATAAAATTTTACAAAAAAGTTTTAAAATGTTTATTTATATTGTATTATACAAACAAAATATTGTCTAACAGCTGTACCATAAGTGATCTCTAATGTTGCTTAGTTCAACAGTTATCTCGAGAACGGCTGGACCAGTTCATGTAACTCTAGTTATAATAATATATACGTTAAAGTATGAGAGAGGTTTTTATGATGAGAAAAATTGATTAGTTTTCCATATTTATTAATTCAGATGTATAATTATTTTTTTTATAATCCAAACTTAATTAACACTAAACAGCTGCTGACAGTTTCAAATGAGACAGAAACATCTATTTACGTTTAAATTATATAAAACATTAAATAATTATACAGTGCTTGATCAGTATTGTAACCCAGGTTGCAAATGCAAAGTTACTTCCTTAATAAATAAAAATGAAGCGCCAAATGTGTTAATAAGCGATAATCTCGAGAACGGCTGGACTAATTGCGCTAATTCTATTTTTAATATATCCGGAAATTGGTATAAAGATTACGCCTGATGAGACCCTGTTGGAGGCATTGAACGGGTGAGATGAAATACGATTGAAAATGAAATCTCCCCTTAGTGTCCGTAATGTTTCTGAGATGATTGGAGAAACACTGTATCTAGTTGGTCTCGTGTTGCCACAGGGACGAGTGATTGGTGTTGCTGTGATTTAAAGCTTATTATAACCAAATGAAATATATTGATCTCCCAATGATAATTATCGATCGTGGTATATCTGGCACACTACTGTCTGAGCTTTCTGATTGTTGTGAGAATACGTAGTTGGTCTATAGAGACCAGTGACCCTACAGTATCGTCAATTAAATCACGTCAATCAAGCAAAATTACCTAATGAACTATCTGTGACGAACTCCAGCATATTAATAGGTAAGGTAATATATTATAAATTACGTTTCGGAGACGTAAATATTTTTCTATTTTTGATAATCAACCTCAAGTTGTAATGATAATATTTACAATATAAACCTTCCCTAGATCAATTATTTATTATTTCGTACCTCACAACATTTTCGTTTAAGTATAGTGATATGACGTGTTCTGAAGAGACAGACATGTATTACTTGTCTGAGACTAAGCATGTAAAATCTTTGAAATATTTTTTAATCATAA
This sequence comes from Homalodisca vitripennis, assembly GCF_021130785.1. Taxonomy (NCBI): domain Eukaryota; kingdom Metazoa; phylum Arthropoda; class Insecta; order Hemiptera; family Cicadellidae; genus Homalodisca; species Homalodisca vitripennis. The sequence continues at coordinate 15,316 of NW_025778564.1, forward strand.
TAAAAGTTTCTGGTTTTAAAGTTTTGTGCGTGAAACTAAAATTTGGCTATCATAATGGTTATGCGTACCTTAAAATATCAACTTGAATACGGCACGCTGTAGATACGGTGTGTAATTGTAAATCTTAAGGTGCCGTAGCCTGTTAAGAGTAATGAAATAATATACCTATTCGGTATTCTTGAAACAAACAAAATAAATACCACCACTAGAGGAGCACCTCTGTAAAAATTGTTTTCCATCAATTAATTTCCATTACCGTGACTGAATCTTTAGTAATTAGAGTGTAATTTATGAAAGGTCACTGTTCAACGTTATGATTGGTTTTAGAGAGCCAAGACTCTTATTAGCTGAATTGATGCTGACTCTCCAATCAGATCATTAAACACAATATAAATCCTTAAGATAACTAAATAATAAATCGTAAACACCTTTAAAACCAAATCTCTATTAAAAGTCGTATTTCACCTATTTTGATGTAAACTTCTTTAAATGAAAACCTCAGTAGCTTTAAATTATTCCAGCATTGTACTTTACTGCAATTACTGGGTTCGTATTAACTTATTCAAAGCCAATTAAGCCAATTAACTTATTACTTTGGACAATTATCTACCATCGTCTTCTTTGTAGGCTAGCAGATAAAGGTTATTAATTTCATAAAAGGTCTTCTTTAATTAAACGTTATCACGTTGTCTGTGATTGCCAATGATGGCAGCGGTCCAAAACTAAATATATTATAACCTAATTGACTGTATTCTGTACACTTTGCTTTAGACGGCTTGCACTAATAGATAAGTCACGAATGCGTAGACGTTCTGCTACCAATTAATTTTCGGATAATGTACATTCACGAGGAGTTTTAAACAAAGATCTAAATTCCGAATTAGAATTATTAAACATGTATGTGAATTTCTTAACACATTCACGTGTTTGTAGCGTTTGAGGACGTTGATTTTAATTTGAGTAACATACCGATGGATCGTAAGGCTCCAACAGAAACGTCTAATGTAATTTGTCTAACTAGACATAACGTAGGTTCAAATGCCGTCTTTGACCGAAGGATTGTTTCAGCAACCGTTATCATATTGGTTGTTCTATATTGCATATAACTCTCATACATTCTTGGGTTGTATTAGTGGAAAGATTTCTTCTTCGTTATATTTTGATACAGTGAAGTGTAAACCAGACAGCATCTCGGCTCGATGAACTGTAAGTGCCTCCAGTGACCAGTGAATGGACTGATAGCCGTGTCTACCCTAGGGGTTTCTATATATTCTACGTGTCTTTAAAGTGTATGTTTGTATATGTTGTGTACGTAGCTCTCCTTCTAACATCTACAATGTGAACGTGTTTTAGTATTGTTTAATACAAATTTGTTCTGTCCGCATGAGTACTAGCGGTCTCAGTCACAGAGTATTACATTGTTAATTGGATCTCCCTGAACGATCAACTATCTTGTTTTGTATACCATAATCATAAAAATTAAACAATTCAGTTTAGTACAAATTGATTAGTAAATCCATACAAATGAAACCAAATAAACACGTTTTAGTTCTATTCCTCATTCATTTTTTACTAATTACATACATGTCATTATCAATTTCATATTTTATAATATTTTTTTTAACTATAAAGACCGTTGTTTATTAATCTACTACCTGCCATACAATTGAAACCAAATATAAAAATTTTTAGTTCTATTCCTCACCCATTTTTACTAATTACCACCACGTCAAGTTCAATTTCATATTTTATAATATTGTTTTAAACTATTAAGTCCTTAGTTTATTAGTCTATTATCCTGGTGTGGAGATCTTCTGATAACTCAATACTAATAATAGCATAAATATTATTTTTTATAATCTAAATAGGTATGTAGAGCTTTATTTATGTAAAAGAGACATTTTGAAACCTTTACAGAGCAGTTGTAAGTCATCGTTACACCTTGATTACACACCACTCCACGTCGTGGCAATCTTCTCGCTATCATGTAGCAGTGAACTCCATGAGACGGCTGTACATAATAGAGTTTAATGTATAGATTGTCTTCTGTAATATGGTGTTCTTACTAGTGTAATATAATATGTAGTTCTGCTTATGTAAAACCTTTTCATATAACACGGATAATCAATGTTAAATTATTATTATTGAATTTTATCAGGATAAGAATCCAAGTCTGGTGTTTATATCAACAACAGCCAACATTCTTAACCCCTTGTATTATGCAGTGCGAATAATAAGTTTTCTATTTTCAAAATTTTCTTGAAATAAGTGTTGATTTCTGAAGTATGGTCGTATTTGATTAGCTGTTTAGGAAGTAAATAAATGAGGGGAACTTTATGATCAAATAATAAAATTAGTATACCAAGAAAGAATGAACTTCTCAATATTTTAGGCTTTGTCAGGGCATGAACAGTATGCCTGGTTGGAGATCCTGAACGATTGAGATGAAATGCGTAGAAAGTGGAAGTCCTCTGGTTCATAATGATCATAGAAGACAGCTCGTAATCCAGTTGAAAGTGTCCTGTTGCCATGCTGTTGAAGCTGCCGTGACTTCTGCCATTGTATAACCAGATGCAAAGTATTAAATTTCAAATGATGATTACTGATACGCAGTATATGTTGATAATTTTTATTTTAAGTTTCGTACTTTTATGATAAGCAACGAACTGGTTTGCAGAGGTGGCTTTAAAGTACGATAAAATTCTCGAGAAAACACGCTATCCATGTAATCTTGCAGGATACTATATCTGCGACAAGCTCCATACCACAGTTTAGTAATGGGCAGTAAGTAAGCTCCATACCACAATACTTAATTACAGAGATTTGATTTTTACCCTACCTTAATAACTATCTTCCAGATTAGATTTTAAAATTGTGATGACAATGTTAGTTTGCCCTGTGATAATTATTTTGTAGCTCCATAACGAATAATTTGATCCTTTTATATAAATGCCAGGACTCTAACAAATTCCTATAGACCCATAGTTGCAGTATTGGAGCATCAGGTAAATTTAGAAAGTAGCAGGCTGCACTGTTAAGTCTTCTAGTTTTTGGTTAATGTGCTTTAATATGCTACTCACTATTTCGTCACTTTAAATTGTTGTACGAGTGTTATATTTTAACGTATGTTACTTCTAATAAAACAACTGTCGCTATAAATAGTTATTTTTAATCTAATCTTAATTGAAATTCAAGCTACCGCATTTACTCAATGAACCCTAACGGTTATCGGTTTATAAGTTTTAATCCCTGACATTTCTCCTTATGTTCTCATATAAAAACAAGGTAGGAGTACGTTACAATGCCACGAACCAGGCTACGCTGAGATTGGATGCAAAATTTCATGTTTATAGTTTAATTTATTATTGAAAGATAGAACGACAGACAGTCATACGCGTAGAAGTGATTCATTCAATACTGACAATAATCAACTTTATATATAATAGTAGGATTTTTCCATTAAAGAACACAATGACTTTCATATCTATGACCAATATGGGGCTATAAAGTATAAAATAATGTATAAAATTTACTAAACTCGGATTATATAATAACACAGAGCGTTCTGATATCATTATTAGTTCTTCACATTGGATTGTTTTTTTGGCAGAATTCTCGAACTGTAGCTTTTGAAGGACGTGTACAGTATATACTTAATAACGTCCATTTTCTTCTAAACACGTTAATTGATTGACATATTTACATATTATTTGCAAAAATCTTAACTCTACTAATGACATGTTTTATGTTACGTTAATTTTTTGCAATAAAGATTATTATTTGATCTGTAAAACACAGCACATTAATTTGTTTCATCAATAAACCGCAGAGATAATTTGTTATGTCTCAACATTATATACTGTACCCAACACACAAACAATACATACTGTTCATTCTTCAAGATTAATGGTTACTTCATGTCATAACACATATTTACATACAGATATATGAAACTTAAACTCCCAAAATTACAATACGAGACACATGTCCTTCTTGCAATATTCTCGATCCATTGATAAAAACTGGCGTGTATCCGTTTAAATGTAACACTTGTTAAATTACAAGATTTTTTGTTCGTACAAATGATTTCATACCATAGTTGAAATTTAAATTTTATTAAAAGTACAGCTTTTAAAATATTTGAGGAAATCACTGTTTTCTCAATTAAAATAACTTTTATAATATATAATTTCTATACTACTCGACAACATGCACTTCCAGTTGAAATTTTGAATTATTCTCTACACAATACTAATTATTACTAACGTGTCCAATATCCTTTGATTTACCTTAAGCACATATGGATGAACAATCTATCACTGAATAATACTTCTGGAACGCACTATGTGCCGCAGAACCGAACAGGAATCCGTGATCTGCAGGCCCTGGAAGTGGGCAAAAACTCACTCCGCTCATTTGGTAGGCATTATAGTTATGATATCACAGCACTTTAAATTGTACACTTATTAATATTGTTATATTATACATTTGAATTGATTTTATAAAAGTTAGTAGCTACTTTTTAGCAATAGATTTTTAAATTGTATTTGTAAACAATATTCTATTTTTCTTGTAAAATGCCAAGTATACTACTATCATTAAACTATGTACCAGGAGAAAAAAACACTTTTATTCAATTTAAGCTACGTAAAATGTACAAACATGACATACTTAATCTATGTGTTAAAAATAACATTATTTTGATAATTACTTTTTCCTTATTTCTAAGTTGGATTTTTTGTCAAGTCCAAAGCTTTCTGTTTTGCAACGTGATGAAATATATATATATCGTCATTACTTAAATACCACTTGGAAACACTACCTGTGAAATGGTTACAAACTCTAAATGTCAATTCAAAAGTGATCGCTATTGTTTCAGATAATTTCATCAAATAACAATATTTTATCATTGTAATACACCATCATTTTATGTAAATAGTTTACCTTTGATAAAAAAATTAGTAAATAAAAAAGGAATATGTTCTAAGATCAGAATCATAGGCATGGAGTGCAGAACTATAATAGATAAATGTAATAATTTTTTCAATACGCCCTAATATGATGCCACATATGTAATACAAACTTCATCCTTAAAACTAGAACTGTCACAATTTTCCATGACATACGTACACATTACTCTCAATGTCACTATTGTCATCTAAAGACAAATCCAAATCACACATATCATGACCTAACTCGAGAAGGCCAAGGTATGAATTAGGATCAAATTCAAGGTAGTTACCATTCTCAGAGGCTCTGATAAAATTTTACAATATCAGTTGTCTTACTGACCAAGTGAACGGTTTAATATTTGGTTTATGATTGTTTTCAACTCTATTTCGAACACACGTAAAATATAATTCTAAATGGTCTGGACTAAACTTATAGGCTAATAAATAGTTAAAAATTATCTAAAACTAGAAATATGTTATAATACAAATACTCTTGATATTAATAAAAAACATTAAGAAAACGTGTTTCTTACAAGATCCAAAACTTACTGTTCTTTAAATTTAAGTTTAGACAAATAGTTTTTTTCTTTATTTAATATTTTGTCATCTTTTCTAATTTTGTAGTACTATTATACCCTCTTCCAAAAGGATCCCTAATGTACCAATAGTTAAAAAGATTGTACATTAATATTAAGAATTCAACGGTTGTTTAACAGTTTATGAAAGTTGGATGTTGTTTTACACACAAATATTTTAAATCGTCCACTTCGCTGGAACTTGGAGTCAGTGCTGCAAACCTTCACATCTATTTTTCGGTTTTTTTTTAAAAAAGGTGCTTGTCTGATAATTTGCTACAAATTTTTAAAACCAGTTTTTTCTTGAAGGTGTTAAATTCTTCTATAAGCGTAACACAAGTGTTGAGTAGGTCAGATTCCATATTGTTCATTTCCGTTAACATGATTATGTGTGAAAGATCAAAATTACCAAATATATCATAATTTAATGGTATCAAGTTTAAAAATGGCGTTTCAGGGAATTTGCAACCTAAATGTTCCGTCAAGTCATATTTTGAACAATCACACCCACTTTACTTAATTTTAGTATAGCTAATCAGCTGCGATAGTAAAACTGATGGAGTTTATTAACAAAAAGTGTCATATAACATATTTAAAATGGCTTCTCAACGAAACAATTAGAAAATTAAAGTTTATGTTGAAATTTTCTTCTCATTATCCACTTTAAATCCTCAAAGATTTACTCATCCTACTAGGTATTCCCAAACTCCATGTCATATACTATCTGTTTCATAATACTCATGGCATTGAATACTAAACTTAAATATCTTAAAATATTTTGTTGTTTTGCAATACAATTGAACTATACAAATAATTCTTCCAAAATCTCTGGGCTTCAATTAAATTTTGAGATCCATTTTCCTGGTGTGGCAGGGTTTGGTAATGTAAGGTGTGAATCCCTCAAATATGTATAAGCTTTTGGTGAATAAAAGTAGAATGTTATTGCAAACGCTTTAGCTTTTGTCTGAAAAATTTTTACTTAAGATTACTTAAGAGTAACTCAAATATAAACCATGTACAGTGGTTTTTTTATCAATCTATTTATCTGGTGCTTTCAATTTATTTCGCAAAACTGGAATTAAACCTTTCCTTCACGTTTTTTCTGTGTTTTTGTTTTAGTCTTTGCAGCAAATCTTTAGCTTTCGAAGCAAGTGCACTTTGCTGGGGTATAGTAAATAAATGTCTATGCTTGTGACAGAGACGGTGCGATCTACAAAAAATACAAATTTTTATAAAAGTGCATGAATCAATTGAGTAATTAGCGCTGTTTTACTTAACTAAATAGTTATTTTTTATGGTTAAAAACGATTAATGTGCTCATCAACGGTCTTACTGTACTTTTAATTATTTGGGTAACCCAGTTAATAATTTGGCATGTTTTAAGAAAAATACAGCAAGTAATATTGATCTATATTACTATTTTAGATGTTCCAAACAATTCAGCTTTGATATAGTAAGAATTTACTTTTGAAAAGAAATGTGGCTGCCTTTAGTGTATCTTGATTTGCAGTTGTACACAATGCAACACTTCGCCGTGTCTCGAAATAACAAAACATTACCATTATTAAAGAGTAAAAAGAAAATAAATGTTAGAAAACCTAGCTGAGTTGCTTAGAGCAGACGTCTAGACATATTGAAAAGGAAGAGTAGCCAACAATGCAACATTGTGGATACACCCGCAACGTACAGCTGCATGCGACCAGAAAATTCAACACGCAGCTCATAGTCATCGCGCGTTCCAGTAGTGAGCCGGGGCTCAGTTTGGACAATTTATTTTGTCTTTTATTTTGCCCACCTCGGCCACTCTTGTCAGTCGGTGGGGGAGTCACTCCGTCAGAGTATTGATTTTCTGCCTGGTTGAGGTCAGCTGGTTGACCTTGACTAGTTTACCGACCAGCTGTTCACCGGCACCGGCACTGGCTCTGGCTACTGTTCGGAGCGGTCAGACACGTTCGGAGAAGCTTACTGTGTTCTGGCTGTTCTCTGTTCTTCCCGTTTCTCCATGGCTGGCTAATTCACCGACTTTCGGCAGGTAATTGTCTTTTTCTCTTTCTTAACTTATTTAGTTGGCGGTTTTTTCTCTCCCACCCAGACATATATTATCGTAGATTAGTTATAAGTAATTTATATATATTTATTTTGTAACTTGTGTTCCTCGTGTACGTGTTCGTGTCGCAAAGTGTTCGTTCCTGTCTTTCGTACGTTCTAAAATTTGTTAATTTATTTACTATGCTAGTTTAGTTTTTTATCTTTCGCTCTTGTGCTTTCTAACTGATCCGTTCGGCGAACGGAAATTATTTATTCCGTGTACACACCTTGTTTTTATTTAGTGTAAGCGAGACGGTACAGACTTTGCAAATTTTTGTTACCTCGTGTTTTGTGTTGCGTGCAAATTTGGGTGGCAACATCCATGATTTCAATTTTATTATTTAATTATTGCCTTTATAGTAGCGTGAACTGATTAGAATTTAATTATTGTTATTTGGGAAATAATGTATTGTTATTATTTGTAAATTATATAATTATTATTATGCCTACCTTACAATTAATATTTAATAGCAAAATGTAAATTATTATAATATTATAATAGAATGATTAATATCCAGCGAATTATAGTTACAAGTAATTGTTATCACGCTTAATCATTTAGTATGGCTGTTCTAGCCTATAAGTAAATGTTTATATATTTGAAAATTTGTTTTGTTTGTAATATTTAATATTGTCACCAAGTAGTGTATCTTTTAATACTTGGTGTCTTGAGGTATTTTTGGGAAATAGTCTTCTGATACTTAAAAGGTACTGTTAGTTACAGACTGTTATTTTTTTTTAATTGTTAAATTTAAATATTTTATTATACTTTGTGGCAAACATAATTAAGTTTTTATTATTTCTCGGGTTGTAGTAAAGTTGTTCTGAATATCTACTGGTTATGTTGGGATTCTATAGGGTCCCCGTGAGTGCCGTCAGCGGGACTGGTGCGGCGAGTCTGCCCGAACAACTGAAAAATTGAATGCCCGCGCCCTGCCAGCGCTATTGGACCGGCATCCAACCGGAGTGTAGTGCTACCATTCATTTCTTCTGGAACAAGGTTGGATTAAAAATGTGTTTTTTTACTTCTTATACTGAACTTGCGAGGACTGGGGTGCAGGGAGCGCTGCCAGATGTTAGATCTGGAGGAGGGCCAGTACCTAGCCAGTATTTATTTAGTTAGTTACATGACCTGAAGGGGAGGATTTCATCTTTAATTCGGATTCGTGGAGGCAACTAAGCCCCCGCCTCCTTCGAAAATTGGCTTTAAATATATATTTTTTAAATTTCGGCTACAAACTTGAAACAAAATTACTTTTCAAAAATAGTGGGCCTAGAAATTCTACAACCTTTTTCCTCCCCTCAGTTCATAAAAAATTACCAGTTAAAATTTTGCTACTGCCGTACCTGATATATGTTATTTATAGACCAAATTTCTATTTATTGTGTTATTATTATATTATTTATTTATTATGTTATTGTCATTATTGGAATTATATTTATTGTTGTTATTTAGTTTTTAAGTTACGCGGTGCAACCGTGGTGCTGCATAATTGTATTTTGCATGGAAATGTTTGCCACCTACTAATTATATTTCTTGTACTCGAAATCTTGTCTCGTTTTTGTCTCTTCCCACTAGTGGCATGTGATTGTTTTTTTTTATGATTTGCTCCGAGTTTGGGAGGGGCACGCTTCCGAGGCCTCCTGTATTTTTCACTAACTCGGAACAAATTGGTAGCAGAGCGTGGTTACGTGTTTTTACCCTCTACGGTCCCGGGGTTTTTGTTTTGCCACTGGTGGTGAGAGAGATGAGTTGAAGTTGTTAGTTGACTTCCTGCGCCTGTGCCGTCTCGCTGTGCTATTTTCCGCCGATCGACAGGAAGTGTGTGAACATATTTATTTCCTGATTATTGTTACTTGTGTGTTTTTGTTATACATTGTCATCGTTGTTTTTTTTTCTGGTTTTGTTCTGGTACGGCGTAGTGTTTTGTTGCGGTATTTTGGTTTCGCTGCCGTGTTTCGTGGACGGCAGGAATTCTGGGGACCCTGCTGAGAGTGTTGTCTCACTTAGTTATTCTCTTGTCGCCTTACTAATTTTGATCTGTTAGTTGTTGACTTCGAGTCAGTGTGTTGCTTGTTAGTCTGTGTCATTTATTTATTTATCATGCCTGTCTCTCTGGTACCTGAATACTTGTTGAAGGAGGATCTCCATTTTGAGTTGTTGGCTCGTGGGCTTACTCCGGGTTCCGACTGCGAGTCCATGCGGAAGCAACTGCGTGATAATATGGAACTGGACACGACCTGGCCTAGAGATTTGACGTTCCAGAAGCAGAGGCCTATTTTGGAGGCTAAGTTGGAGACGTTTGAGAATAGTCAGGAGGACTGGTTGGAGTCGCCGCCTACTGGCCGAGAGAGGGCTAGGTATTTGTCCCGGCTTACCCATCTACATATGAGGCTGTCGCTACTTAGAGCCAAGCTTACCAGTTCTGGTGATAAGGAGTGGTTGGAGGAACGCGTCACCTTGGTTGACGGCCTGCTGACTGTACTCGAGAGGGACGAGGGGGCAAAGGCTCCTGAAAAAACTTTGTCTGCGATTGACTCTGCTGCGGCTGTTAAGGGTGAATGCCGGATCCCTGGGTCAGTTGTTGCTGATTTTGATGTGGGCGTGGCGTCGGGGGTGTCTGGTGTGGACGGGGCCCGGGGGCCTGTGACCCAAATGCCTGCTGGATCTGGGGGACTGGGGACTGTGGTGACGGGATCCTTTGTTCAGTATCACAAGCTTCCGAACCCACTTACCCCGTTGCTGCAGCGACTACCAACGGTGGATGGTCTAGATACTGAAGCCTTGCTGCGGTTTCTTTCTGAGATCCTGCGACTGCATGACTTGCCTGGTCTTCAGGGAGCGAGCTTCCTGCATGTCATCTCTCCGTTTTGTAGGCCACCTTTGGGTGACTGTCTGGTTCGAGTTCTCCAGAGGGGTGGTACCCTGGATGATTTTCATAGGGAGGCATTGGATTTCTTTGTTCCTGGTCAGTTGAGGGAACGTCTCCGTGTGGAGAAATTCTTTAGGCCTCAGGGCAACGGAGAGAGTTTGGCTAAGTTTGTGGCCGAGGTGAGGGACACTGATAGGGTGTTAAGGCTCAATATCCCCGAAAGTACTGTGGTCACCACCATTCTTGAGGGTCTCAATCCTGAAGAGAGGTCCCGTCTAGTTTTTGCTGGTCGCCCTTCCACCTTTTCTGAACTGGACCGTCTGTGCATTGCTTCGCGCAGCGTGCAGTTTGCTGACCGGCAGAGGGCGGAGAGGAACAATCATCGTTCCATCCAGCCCTCCAGGGCTGTCACGGCCGTACAGAATCCCGTGGATGGGCCACATCACTCTGGTGGGCTTCATCCACCCATCTGCTATGCCTGTGGTGAACGAGGTCATACTCGTCGGGAGTGTCCTAGGAGATATCGCACTGGTCCAAAAAACTAGATCAAAGGGGGGTTTTCTCTGAAGTTCCCCCGAGGTCTAAGAAAAAATTTCAAAAAAATAGTACCTGTGCGAAAAATTTGATTAATAGTTTGGACACTATGAGCCTAGCAGAAAAGGGAAACCTACGGCTTAGGACAGCATCTTCGGTGTGCCCTTATATCAATATCTTAGTGGGAGACTCAGTGCATAAGGCCCTAGTTGATTCCGGGTCAGCCTGTAGCCTCATCTCTTCCCGTCTTTTTGAAGCCATTTCAAGGTTAGGTTTGGTGAAGCACACCGAGGAGTCTTCTTTAACTTGCTGGACTGCTTCTAATTCCCCTCTTCCAATTTCGAAGAAGGCTTCAATCAAGTTTAAGGTTGAATATTTTTCATGGGTGTGGAGCTTCCTTGTGGCCCAGGACCTGAGTATGGATTGTATTTTGGGGGCGGATTTTATTCAAAAGACTGGTTTGGTGCTGGATCTTCAGGCGGGCCAGTCTTATTTCAAATTCAATCGGCGAGTGTCAGTCCCCTTTTCTGATAAATGCAAATCGACGCCGCAGGTTGTGGAGGTGGAGTGTGAGGAAGGTTCTGCCCCTGGGGACCCGTTCGGTCACTTGGATGAGGAGCAAGCTGGGGTTCTCCGTGAGCTTTGCTCAAGATTTCCGGAGGTCCTCACACCCAAGCTCGGTTCTACCCATCTCATTGAATATGAAATTCGTCTGACTGACACTCAGCCAGTACGCTCCCACCCATACAAGTTGGCTCCTCCAAAGATGGAGGTTATGCGTGGTATCATCAAGGATCTCTTGGATCAAGGAGTTATTGAGCCCTCAAACTCATCGTATGCCAGTCCAGCGTTCTTGGTTCCAAAGCCTAATGGAAAACATCGTATGGTGGTTGACCTAAGAAAACTTAATGCCAAAATTGAAATAGACTCAGTGCCTCTCCCCGATCTCCATTCTGCTTTTGATTGGTTCGGTAAGGCCAAATTTTTCACTATATTTGATTTGAACCAAGCATATCATCAGATTCCGTTGAAGAAGGAATCACGTCCTCTCACGGCCTTCTGTGTTCCGTGGAATTTGTATCAGTACCGATCTGTGCCTATGGGGCTAGCTGTGGGGGCCCAAACGTTAACTAGGTTGCTCGACTCCATCTTCCACGATGTGAAGTTCAGGTATGTCTTTAATTATCTTGATGACCTTCTGGTCTACAGTGAGTCTTTCACGGAACACGTTAAACATCTTGAGGAGGTCTTGGTTAGGTTGGGTAGGGCTGGCCTTACAGTCAATCCGGAGAAGGTGTCTTACGCCAAGTCTGAAATATCGTTTCTCGGTCACCTCGTGTCGTCTAGGGGTGTATCTATAGACCCTGCCAGGACCCAAGGCATTCGGGATTTCCCTCCTCCGAAGGATGCCAAGGGTGTTGCCAGATTCATAGGCATGGTTAATTTCTACCGTAGGTTTATTCCTGACTTTGCCGAGGTGGCCGCCCCTCTGAACGCCTTAAGAAGGAAAGACGCAAAGTTCGTTTGGGGTGAAGATCAAGAACGTGCTTTTCAACTGCTTAAGGAGGCAATTATCCAACCTCCTGTGCTGCGAATACCGGACTTTAGTAGGCCCTTCATCTTGCAGACTGACTCCTCATCCTGTGCTGTAGGAGCTGTGCTTTCTCAAGAATTCGACGGTGCTCGGCAACCTATAGCTTTTGCATCTAGGACTTTGACCCTTCAGGAAAAGAAATCTTCTATTTATGAGCTGGAGTGTCTGGCGGTCGTTTTCGGCATGGATAAGTTTCGGAGGTTCCTAGAGCATTCCGAATTTCTGCTGGAAACTGACAATCAGGCTCTTTCCTGGCTATTGGCCCATCCTCGACAACTCGGGAAGATTGGTCGCTGGGTTGTCAAAATTGCGGCCTTTAAATTCAGGGTGCAGCACATTCGCGGCACCCAAAACGTCGTCGCCGATGCTCTTTCTAGAATGTATCATCTACCCAGCGATCCTGTTGATTCTCAAGCACCGTTGTGTGGGACTGTGATGTTGGATTTCCCTGCTGCCTTTGAGAGTTTTGGCTCTCACCAACTTCAAGACCCCGAGTTGTCAAACATCATTGGTGAGCTCCAGGAGGGAGAAGCCCACTCTCCTTACTTCTTGTCCAAGGGTGTCCTCTGCTGTCGTGCCCGACGCGGAGGTGGTCCCAAGATTGTTCTGCCGAGTGCCCTCATACCGATGGTCTTCTCCTACTTTCATGTTTCTCCCGTGGGCGGTCATTTAGGTATTCACAAGACCATCGCTAAAATCAGAGATAAGTTTATCTGGAAGAGTATGGACAGAGACATTGCTGATAGAGTACGAGCTTGTCATCTTTGCTCGGTCAGTAAACCAGCACAAAATACCAAATTAGGACTTCTTTCCTCCGAGGTGGCGGAGCGGCCTCTTGAGAAAGTGTTCATTGACTATGTGGGACCCTTTCCCCGTAGCAAGTCAGGGAACACCTCCCTGCTTGTTGCTGTGGATGCTTTCTCTAAGTTTTGCTGGTTGATTCCTCTTAGGAGTGCCACGGCGTCGCTCACCGTCAAGGCACTCAAGTCCCGCCTTCTACAGAATTTTGGAGTGCCCGCCACCTTCGTCTCAGACAACGGCACACAATTCGTGTCGAGGGAGTTTCATCGCTTCTGTTTTGGGCATGGAATCAAACATGTTACGACATCTCCTTACTACCCCCAGCCTTCTCATGCTGAGCGGTTCAACCGCAATCTCAGAGCCGCCCTCATCGCTTATCACGCTGAGAAACAAACTACCTGGGATGAAAACCTGAGCTGGCTTCAGTTAGCCTTCAATTCTGCTCTTCACGAAAGTCATGATTCCACGCCTTTCCAGGTCATGTTTAGTCGTCCTCCTTCTGATCCCTTGTCTAATCTCTGGAGTCTGGATAGTCTTCTACCAGTGCCTGGTACTCCCAATGTGAGTGACACTTGGGAAGCAGTCAGGGTTAAGCTCCTACAGTCTAGGGAAAGGGTGAGGAGAAAATTCAATAAGGGACGTATTGCTAACCCCTTCCAGGTGGGGGATCTTGTCTTTTGTAAGGCCCATCCGGTCAGTTCGGCCGTGGATAAACGGGCAGCCAAACTTTGCTATCGGTGGACAGGTCCTCACCGGATTCTTCGTTTTCTCTCCCCAGTTACTGCTGAGTTGGTTGATCCCGTATCGGGGAGGTTGTGGCGGAAGGCCCACGTTTCTCATCTGAAGGCCTTCCGTGGTGATACCTCTGGTCATGCTCTGGATACTGGTGCGGCTGCGGGGGTGTCCGGGGACTGATCACCCCTGGTTTTCCCTGTGGTGTCGTTTTACTCTCTTTCTATTTTCTTCTTTCTCCAAGAGAGGCGCCTCTCCAAATTTCAGGAGGATCGTGTTTTGTCTGCCTCCTGCTCAGGACTTCGTTTCCTGTTAGGGTTCTCGACTTCCCGTTTCCTGTGCCAGAGCTTGTTGGTTCTTCTTTCAGTGGGGGAGAGGTTTTGTTTGGGGTTGCACCCTTTTTAGTGGGGGAGGTTGAGCCGGGGCTCAGTTTGGACAATTTATTTTGTCTTTTATTTTGCCCACCTCGGCCACTCTTGTCAGTCGGTGGGGGAGTCACTCCGTCAGAGTATTGATTTTCTGCCTGGTTGAGGTCAGCTGGTTGACCTTGACTAGTTTACCGACCAGCTGTTCACCGGCACCGGCACTGGCTCTGGCTACTGTTCGGAGCGGTCAGACACGTTCGGAGAAGCTTACTGTGTTCTGGCTGTTCTCTGTTCTTCCCGTTTCTCCATGGCTGGCTAATTCACCGACTTTCGGCAGGTAATTGTCTTTTTCTCTTTCTTAACTTATTTAGTTGGCGGTTTTTCTCTCCCACCCAGACATATATTATCGTAGATTAGTTATAAGTAATTTATATATATTTATTTTGTAACTTGTGTTCCTCGTGTACGTGTTCGTGTCGCAAAGTGTTCGTTCCTGTCTTTCGTACGTTCTAAAATTTGTTAATTTATTTACTATGCTAGTTTAGTTTTTTATCTTTCGCTCTTGTGCTTTCTAACTGATCCGTTCGGCGAACGGAAATTATTTATTCCGTGTACACACCTTGTTTTTATTTAGTGTAAGCGAGACGGTACAGACTTTGCAAATTTTTGTTACCTCGTGTTTTGTGTTGCGTGCAAATTTGGGTGGCAACATCCATGATTTCAATTTTATTATTTAATTATTGCCTTTATAGTAGCGTGAACTGATTAGAATTTAATTATTGTTATTTGGGAAATAATGTATTGTTATTATTTGTAAATTATATAATTATTATTATGCCTACCTTACAATTAATATTTAATAGCAAAATGTAAATTATTATAATATTATAATAGAATGATTAAAATCCAGCGAATTATAGTTACAAGTAATTGTTATCACGCTTAATCATTTAGTATGGCTGTTCTAGCCTATAAGTAAATGTTTATATATTTGAAAATTTGTTTTGTTTGTAATATTTAATATTGTCACCAAGTAGTGTATCTTTTAATACTTGGTGTCTTGAGGTATTTTTGGGAAATAGTCTTCTGATACTTAAAAGGTACTGTTAGTTACAGACTGTTATTTTTTTTTAATTGTTAAATTTAAATATTTTATTATACTTTGTGGCAAACATAATTAAGTTTTTATTATTTCTCGGGTTGTAGTAAAGTTGTTCTGAATATCTACTGGTTATGTTGGGATTCTATAGGGTCCCCGTGAGTGCCGTCAGCGGGACTGGTGCGGCGAGTCTGCCCGAACAACTGAAAAATTGAATGCCCGCGCCCTGCCAGCGCTATTGGACCGGCATCCAACCGGAGTGTAGTGCTCCCATTCATTTCTTCTGGAACAAGGTTGGATTAAAAATGTGTTTTTTTACTTCTTATACTGAACTTGCGAGGACTGGGGTGCAGGGAGCGCTGCCAGATGTTAGATCTGGAGGAGGGCCAGTACCTAGCCAGTATTTATTTAGTTAGTTACATGACCTGAAGGGGAGGATTTCATCTTTAATTCGGATTCGTGGAGGCAACTAAGCCCCCGCCTCCTTCGAAAATTGGCTTTAAATATATTTTTTTTAAATTTCGGCTACAAACTTGAAACAAAATTACTTTTCAAAAATAGTGGGCCTAGAAATTCTACAACCTTTTTCCTCCCCTCAGTTCATAAAAATTACCAGTTAAAATTTTGCTACTGCCGTACCTGATATATGTTATTTATAGACCAAATTTCTATTTATTGTGTTATTATTATATTATTTATTTATTATGTTATTGTCATTATTGGAATTATATTTATTGTTGTTATTTAGTTTTTAAGTTACGCGGTGCACCGTGGTGCTGCATAATTGTATTTTGCATGGAAATGTTTGCCACCTACTAATTATATTTCTTGTACTCGAAATCTTGTCTCGTTTTTGTCTCTTCCCACTAGTGGCATGTGATTGTTTTTTTTTTTATGATTTGCTCCGAGTTTGGGAGGGGCACGCTTCCGAGGCCTCCTGTATTTTTCACTAACTCGGAACAGTAGTAATTAATGATACTCTTCATACCTTCGGTTCCTTATCTTGTTTAACATTAAAAAATCGTACACCTGCTTCGTAGCAATTAATTGCGATACTAGTAGGTAACGAAGGCTTATTTGGTAATTTTGGTAGAACTGTATTCAGAAGTGAAAAATATCCAATACAAGTAAATCATTTTGGAACACACAGAAAAATTTACTATCACATATACAATTCTTTATCTTCACTTAACAGAATTTAAATAAATGTTTCATTGAATGTTTACTAACGGTTCTTGTTTAGTTCATAGCAGAGGTAAATACTAAGGTTCTACATTAGTTACCAATAATGTGCTATCGCTGTAACTTAACCTGTTATCATTTTTCAGTTTTAAATTTTTAACAAAAATTAATGCATATTGACTGATCCTATAATGAGCAGATGGAATAAAACAAGCAAATATTATAAATCAAATATGAACTGAATTCCTTTCCTGAAGTGTTCTCGTTTTCCCGTTGAGTACAGTAACTATTTTTTCTCAGTATTCTGGTCACGGTTACTTGTCCGAGAACGCCCCTTCGGGTATATTCGTTCAGCTCTAGTATCCCTGCTTATTGAATTATAAATCGACCTTATCTCTTGCGATCATGAGCTCGAGTTGTTTCTGTAATAATTAGAGACAATCATCATGCCAATGTGCAATCAATTGAATTTATATTTTTATAAAACCTTAATTTTAAGTGGTGTATTTATTGATTTGCAGTAAATCATATTCTATCATGAGATCTCGTTAAAATTAAACATATAAAATTTAAACTACATAACAATATTTTCCAATTTCTAAAAGTTTTATGAGCATAGATGCCACTTTCAGAAAAATGGTAGGCACTAAACAGCACTTAATACAGAAGGTGTAATATAGGATCACTGACAGCTTAGCAGTACTAACATTGGGTCTTCGTATATATACCCTAAGTTTGTACATTCCTCGGCATTTCACGTCCAGACTTCATGTCCCCCATTAGGTCTAGACAGTTTTAAAAATCCTAATTAAATAGTTTTAAATTTAAGGAAGTAATTAATTACGTATAGTTATCAAAGTACAGGGTTAGCCAGTGAAACGGGAAGATTGGAGATGGCCTTGACAGTTGGAATGTGAGTGGTGGGGGTGATAGTGGCCGGCTCCTTTCTACCTGTGTGTCCCGCCATTTAGTTGAGATAGATCTTTGGACGGGTAAACATCATGGGTATGCGGTTAAAACGTATTATACAAATGGTGAGAGTTTGGTGAAAAAGCAACGCGCTTTTCGACGCCATTTCAACATACCGCGCAACAGGCCTGTTGCTTCGGATAACGCAATTCGTTCGTGGGACCTTGAACAAACTGGATCAACGTTTAAAAAACGAGGTGGGAGTGCAAAAACCGTTCAAACCCCTCAAAATATCGCTACTGTTTAACAGGCAGTGCTCAGAAGTCCACGCCGATCTGCCAAACAACATGCTCTACGCCTTGGAATAAGTAACACTTCGGTGAGAAGGATTCTTCATCAAGATTTAAATTTTCACCCATACAAAATACAGATTGTGCAATCTCTCAAACCAACTGGCCATCAGTAATGACTACAATTTTGTGAGGAAATGGCCAGAAGACTTGAAGAAAATGTCGACCAAGTAAACAACTTGTGGATGAGCGATGAGGCGCATTTCCACCTCTCTGGTTTTGTTAATAAACAAAACTTCAAATATTAGTCTGAGGAAAACCCTGGCGAACTTCATGAAACGCCTCTTCATGCTGAAAAAGTGACGGTTTGGTGCGCAATGTCAGCAAGAGGAATCATAGGCCCATTTTTCTTTGAGGATAGCAATTGAAGTGCTGTGACTGTTAACTCTGTGCGTTACGTTGCAATTATCCAGAACTTTCTTACGCCACAACTCACCCGTCTTCCAGTAAATGAACACACAATGTTCCAAAAAGATGGGGCAACAAGCCACACTGCAAGAGTTGCTATGAATGCTGTGAATGCTTTGTTTCGAGGTGGCGTTATTTCCCGAAACGCGGATATCCCTTGGCCCCCTCGCTCTCCAGATTTGACAGCCTGTGACTTTTTTCTATGGGGTTATTTAAAAACAATAGTTTTTCAGTACGATCCACCTAGATCCATCCTTGCCCTAAAAAAACGAATTCGGGACGTAATCGAAGGAATACCAGTCAACATACTGCAAAATGTCATGAGAAACTTCCAGGCCCGGCTGCAGCAGTGCATAGATTACAATGGAGGACATATGACAAGTGTTATATTCGAAAAATAATTTTTTCACTTATTGTAAAGAATTAGTTACTTATTTAAATCTTCCCGTTTCACTGGCTAACCCTATATAATTAGAAATAGCTCACAACTGTTTATAGTATTGGATATTTTAGCTTTAGTTTGGCTGTAAATTATATAAATGTTGTATTACGATCTAACCCCATGAATTATACAATTTTACACTACACATTTTGGAAGTTTTTAAGTGAAAAATAACATTTTATTTCAATATTTATTTCTTCATTCCAATTCATTTTTAAAAATTAATAATTTTAAGTTTAGATTCTTTAACCAATATAGCATTACGAAATAACGGAGTGGCAGCATTAGTAGTGGTGTAATATGTAACATGGCTTTCAAGATCTAAAAATGTTATAACAATAAATCTATGCTTTAATTTGCTTTATTTGTATATCTATAGTGGGTGTTCATTGAGTAATACTAATATTAATAACATTAAAGCCCGATTTAGCTTTTAGAAAGGGATTATAAACTAAACTTGTCTCCTAATATCAAGAAATATACATAAATAATATAATTTGTATATTTATAGGAAGTGGAATAACATTTCCAGATCATTAGTTTAGTAAAATGTGGCGTATATCTATACTATAGAGGAGATGAGGTTATCGTCAATATGTAAAAAATGTAATAATTTATTATAATGAAGAATAACTTCTGAAAAGCTATATAAATTTATATTAATCTTCGAAAGTTATCTGGTTATTTTTAGCAAGCCTGTCACTCGAGAGGCTAGAACATTTCTTTTCTGTCTGACTGCTTGTCTGTCTCTCTGTTCGGTATCTCTTGACTATAGACTTTTCATGAAGCTTCAATCTTGTATAAGCAATATTGAGTTTAATGATCGTGCATGTCACTCCATAGGATTGGGATGAGCGTTAGAAAATTCTTCACATTGGCCCTTTAGGTGACCGTGATGCTGACGAAAAATTGTAGAATAAATAAATTTGTAAACAAACTGAGTTCATTCATATGAGGTTTCAACATCTGAAGTTTTTATTCAAAGTAAAATTAAATAATAATATATAGTAAAATCAGTGTTTTAAATTAGTGACAATGTTTAATTTCATTGCACTCTTGCGTTAAAGTATACTCCTTAGCTCAACGAATCTTTGAAACGCGACTAAATGAATAACAGTGTGAATGTGTCATGTGAAAGGTCATCTCAAGAGTGATTTATTTAAAAACTTTAAATTTTGAGTGAATTCTCCTTTGTACATAGATAAAAGTGAGTTCTATGATAGTGCATGTCTAGCCATTGAATGTGGCTGAGCATTATTGAAGTATTTGGCATCACTCAGGCCGACACAATTTATTTTCTGTTTGCAGGAAGAATACAAAAATATATTGCATGTGTATCATACAATATATTCATCTCAAGAATGAATTGATCTAGATTTGAAACTATGCAACCAGCACCAGCATATTACAAAGGAATATTACACGATACGTGGAGTAGCGTACTCATACATTGTTTAAAACATCCTTATTTACTTTACTGTTATGTGGAAGATCAAAACTGATATATGGATTTTCATTATATCAATATAATTTATATTTATAACGGCAGGCTTATTTTTAGTACGAGTTTGAACAATTATTATGGTATTATGGAAAATAGCATACAAAAATATTACGAAACTAATTACTTACATAAAATTACATTTTAATTTAATGAAATTTCTTCTTTATCACATATTTATCAAATAAAACAAATATTGTTGTAATTAGAGTAAATAATGAAGGATGTTCGTATATGTTCGTATAGTTTAAACTAGGTTTTATTTAAAGATTCATCCGAATCTTGATACATTTAACTTTCAGTAATAAATTAAGAATTTAGAAGCAAGAAATAATTTAAGTATACTATATCATTGTGTGGTAAAATACAAT
Organism: Homalodisca vitripennis; assembly: GCF_021130785.1. Taxonomy (NCBI): domain Eukaryota; kingdom Metazoa; phylum Arthropoda; class Insecta; order Hemiptera; family Cicadellidae; genus Homalodisca; species Homalodisca vitripennis. Next base: position 36,092 of record NW_025778564.1, read on the forward strand.
AATAGCTTCATAAAAACGTATGCTCAACTTTATTCAGCTCATATTAATACAGATATGAGACATACACGTGTAACCTCTGTGTTACTTGTCAACCGTGAAACTGTGTATTTTAGCCGTGTAACAGCTGCACTTATCATCATTTTTCAACAGTCAGGGAATGGGACCAGTTGTTACATTATAAAGGGTTAGTTGAGGTGTAAATATAACAAGAGAAGAAGGTGCGTATTGTGTCACGTGACAACTCCAACGCGGTGCTGGAGCTGTCAGTCTGTCGTCCGTCACTTCACAAATTGTTTACATTTAAGTATTGATAAATGACTTGTCAGTACTTGTTTATTCTTTAATAAAAAATAATATTTGTGAACAACGCCACGTTAGTACCATTAATATCTGGTGGATAAATCCCTCTTGATATCTTCTATTGTAAGTTTATTGTTTGTATTGGATCATTTGTAAAGATAAGAGGTTTCGGACATTGCGCAACGTTACATATTATTAACATAGAACTCAACATGTTAAGAGTTAGAATCTATCCTCTTTAAAGGTGTAAAAATTATTAATGCACGTAATTAATTTGTTAATTATAAATTACAACAGTTAAAATGTAATCAACATTTGGAAAAGAACTCGACTCTAACTCATAATTAAAAACAGAGCAATCGTAGAAAAATCTACCATATAATTGAGTAGAAAAATTTATTTCACTGCACGAAAAACTGGAAATCTTCCGCAGAGTACCCAAAAAACCTCTACCACTCAATAAAAACAACTGTGACACAATAAAAGTACTTATTTGTAAGTAATCGATGAAGGATTATTTTTCATAACAAGTTACATTTTTTATGATTAAATAGGGTGAGACTAACTTTTTAAATAAGAATATAAATTAACCCTATTTATTAATAGGTCTCTAAAGCTTAATCGTTCTTCAACTTATAGTGTTTCTACATTGCGTCAGTAATTCATTTATAAGCCTTCCCTTATATAGTTATATTTATTGTGCTACGCATACTTGACATAAATTAAATTAGCATATTACGATGTGGGCCAAGGTTGTTAATCATTTAATTGGGTAAACATGTGTATCAAGAACTCCACTCAGTTGACTCTTTTTAAATGTGGTTTAAACTCAAGAATGGATTGCAATATTAATATAGTAAAATCTACAATTAAAAATTCTAAATATTGACATTATGAACCCTAGATATGTGCATATAGGTCAGGATAAATATTAATGTAGGTTTTAAATCAAGCTATATTTTAAATTCAAATTTAGTGAATAAGTAAAATGTAAAACTACTTATACAGCCTCAATATATATTCTTCTATTATAATGTGTACTATCTTGAGTAATTAAATCTTTTCCCTTAAAAAACTATTTGTTTACCAGTGTTAACATAAATAATTCCTATATCAAATATTTAAGCTAGCTATCATTTGGCTTCACCAAGTTTTTTCAAGGGAGAAGATCCAAAATTGGATATGGTGCGTCATTACGCCACTTGAGTGCACATCTCAGCTGGAGTGCCCTTACCGCCCGTTCCTGGCTATCGATTGGATACAACTGCATACTTTTTATCAGACTTAATACAAGTGACTTTGAATGCGTGGACTCAAAATGGGACAGGTCTACAACAACATGGTTCTTGAGTGGCACATAAACTTAACTTTACTCCCTGTATCATGTTTTACTAGAGTGTAGTTTAAATAATTTAACGTAAATATGGTGTTTTTGTGTTTGTAGTTCAATGATTTTCATCTTAGTTTTAAAGCTTTACGATAGTTATATTTTTACAAATATAGCTATTATGTTAAAAGTTGGAGTAGGTTTTACAATTTATGGGAAGACGTTGACTTCATTCATAACAGTCAGTATAAATATACTACATAACTCAACCTACAGGATTATTTTGAAAAAAAAAATCATACAATATTCTAAAATTGTATTCGTTAGTAATCAATAAATGATATTCTACAGGTGAGTATTTCAAAATCGTCTTTGCCTGACAATACTAGCAGCAAATTCAAAAATTAATTTTTATTTCATTAATAATTTAAACAAAGTAAACATTTTTGGTAATAATTAGATGTTCTGGGTTTGTAATTCAGAGTAGATCACTATTGTCGCAACTCGTCCATTTAGGAATAGTTTGATCATAAAACAAACTGTGTGGCTAATAGCATCTACAGCTGGTCAGAAACCTTGTTTCAAACTGCCCACTGTAGTTGAGATAAGCTATTATATTCATCAGTTTGGATTCAAGCAATATTTAGGTAAGACGATACGAAAGATTAGTATACACTAGTTACTAACCCTTTTGATATTAATTAATAGCAATGTGATTTATGTATTTTCAGTGGTAACGTAAACATTTACGATATTGTAATATTTGTTATATTGGTTATTCTTATGGACTGGAAAAAAATATACTGCTTGAACGTGTTTGCACACTTGTTTTAGTTTAAAAGGCATCCACATAAACATGATTGATAAAAGTGTTGGGCTGTAAAGTAATTAAAAACATTATTTTCCTTTTTCTGAATAATGAAAATTAATAATAATTATAGACTATACATGGTATTTTAAATAATAATTCGTATTTTACAAATTAAGGTGCGCTTAAATTAAGTGTTCTTAAGGATCTAACATGTTCATCTTAAAATCGTGTTGTTGTCTGTCCATTCAACCAGTGACCATGATAAAAGCTCCTAGAAACTCGTAGTTTAGTACGTAAGTTCTTATTATTGTGTTGAATACTTCATCAAAATTTTAGGTAAAAAGTTGTGTTATAAGATTTTTACTTTTCGGTAACCATGGTAGGGAGAAAACCACAGCACAAACCAATTTTGTAAAGAAAATAATTATATAGATAAAGTTGACTATATCATAATAACTTGTTTATAGTATTACCAACACAAATTATGATTTTTTAAGTTTATTTTTGAAGATTTATGGATCATGATAGAAATCGGATTTGCTGGACATTTGCTATCGTTCAGTGATACAATAAAATTACTTACACTACGTTTCGAGATATAAAATCTGATATTTTCTTCAGGTACATACCTGACCTAAAGCATAACGAAAATTTAGTTCAAAATAAACCACTCATACCAGAGCGTTGTGACACGCAATTCAGGTACGCATTATTTATGTATCTACATGTATCTATGTATCTATTTATAAGCAGATATTTTGAAAATGAGCGGTTGTTATAGTGAAACAATTGAATAGTAACGGATTAGTACGTGGTAAATAGTTATAAGATTTATCTTAGTCATGGCCTAGAAGGACTTTTCATTTATAAATGACGTGCTATGAAGAGAAATTAAATTATTGCGATAAATGAAATATAATTGATTCACGTTTTGAATAGTGCCTGTTACTTAATTTTAACTTTATGTAATTATCCTAGTAAAGGGCATAATTACAAATTGTTTATAGAATTAGTACATACGCTGTAAAGTATTTCAATATGCAATATGTAGTATATAACTTTGTTACGACATAAGATAACCACTGAATTCTTTAGTACACTTCTTAAGTAGACTTTATTACTATGTTTGTCCATTGTTATTGCAAAATTCTTATATATTTTTTAGGCATACTTGCAGTAGATGCTCCTGGAGGATTCTAAGTTAAGGTACACGACGTATCTAAAGAGTTAAGGAAACCTCATTTTACCACATTTTCAGTTTTTATTTAACCAACTAGGATGGATTCATTTGGTCGAAAAATAAAAGTGAACCTATTTAAGATAGTAATAATCGTGTAGCAAATAAACCAAACATTTTTTTATGAAGTAAAACCAATGTGGGTGTTTAAGAGCAAGCCAAAGGAAAATATGTGGGACATGGTATTTTGATGGTCACAAAGTGGACTCTGTGGTCATTACTTGTTATAAATCTTCCGAAATATTTCTCTAAAATATGGACTCTTTGAGAATAAAATTGAAACTTTTATGACGTATTCTGTTTGAAAAGTAATAAACGATAAGTGGTTTAAAATACAATATGAGACTATTTTGCTCAAAACCCCGCCAAACTTAAAATTACGCTAAAAAACTTTCTAGAGCCATCCTGTGTTAAATGAATCAGTGCCACAAAAAATTACAAATTTAATGAAAAACTCGTATTCAATGACATAAATTATAAGAACATTGTTAATTGCAATTGCTTTAATAAAAACCAATCATAAAATAAAATCAATGTTTCTAATATTACCTCCTGAATGATTAATCACAAGTTAAAATCATCTGTTTCTTAAACGTAAAGGAAAAAATAGTATTAGACGAACAAAGGGTACGGTCTTGAATAATAACTGATAAATGATTCAAGGTATTATGTATCACAATAAACACGCTCATTTGAGTCTTAAATACACATTTATTATTTTTACTGTATGCATACTGCCACTAGTCTACATTGCATCTTTAATAAATGTGTTATAACCTAAATAATTTAAAATATTTTGCTGAGAATTGTTTGAGTAACAACGAAGCGTGTGTGCTAACTTCTTTGGATTTCAAATACAGTTTCCTAAAAAAGCTATGCTTGTAGACTATTTATAAAATGTTTTTGTTTTGAGTTTTTAAGTCACATGTTTAAACTGACCGCTATCTTGGATGGATTTAAAATTGTTACTATACATATTTAATACGAGCATCAATGTAAAATTTAATTTTTGAAAGTTTAATGATCTTAAAGATGCATACACAGAGACAGAATGAGAAAAACTTAGAAAACCAACTATTTAAAAATAGTTCAGTTTTACTATATCTAAAGGAGCCCCTAAAATGTTGAACAATACTTGTGAAATGAAACACTCTGTGAATGTTTAATCAACTAAATATTAATCTTATAAATCAATCTAAATTTAATATCTACAAACGTAAATTAGGTTGCCTTTAAATAAAAATAATTGATCATAAAAAGGTTAATTATTTATATTGTCACAATATCATTATTAACTATATTATTTATTTATTAAAACATTCAGTCGATAATTATTAACACAATTCTAACTGTCACGATGACGAGTATTACCCACTAATTGTTTCACTTAAAAAATTCAGTTCTGGAGCTCAACTCAATCGTAGCGTTGCTACAACTCCTTATATGGTTATTGATGTTTCCACAACATTCAAATTCCATAACTTACTCGACAAGTGGAGAAGGGTCACGGTGCCCACCTACCGCTCATGTAAGCAGGAGTGCTTGGTGCCGGGTTAAAGGAAGTAACCCAACCCACTGAGCGCTCTCTCATCAACGGCGCTATTCACATATTATTCCTTTTGTTATTGTCAGAGATCTTGAATATTCGGTCACATTCCCTTGTATCAGAGGTTGACCAGTTTATCTGTAATATTCTGCCACATTCTCGTAACAATATTGTTTGTAATTTCAAAATAAGTGAGATTACTCGACATTATAAATATATATTATGATTGCTTTTATATTTTAACTTATATAAAATATATCAATGTATTTGGAGGGTAAAAATAAAACATTCCAAATATGTCTGTATTCATACATAGGATTTTACAACTGATTCATGATTTAATAAAATAACATGCATTAATCTGCACATTTAAAATATAGAGCAATATTACTATCAAATTTTGATAACGCTATCCAAGTATCGCCATTCTTACTAAGTCACCATTTTAATTTGTAATTTTATGTTGTCCGGCATCTCACAGGATAATTTATATAATTACTTTTCCATTATTGAATAGTATTGACAATGAGAATCACATTTAATACTGGGAAAGACACGAAGTATTTTTTGAACAAAATAAGTGCTTTAATAAACACAATAACAAATTCTAGAATCTCAGTAGTAATTCAAGACGTGTAATAAATAACCAAAATACTTGCCACCATCAACAGCTTTTTATCATGTACATATATGATATAGTAGATATTTAGTCGTTTAACAAATTATGTAGCATACTAACCGTGTTTGTGTCAGTTCCGCTGACCTGTGTTCCTTTACCTTTGTTCTCGAATTGCTCTCGGGGCTTTACGGCTAATGACTCTCACTCCGTGTAAACAAAGTAATTCTGTTAAGAGGTTGAAATAATCCTATGCAAAATTAAAATATCTACAATTGCATGTAAAACGGGTAAATAGTATCAAATACTGTATTGTTTGGTCTCCTTACGGCATGGTAAACTAGATCACGGATTTATACAATCTTTCTTCTTCTCTGTCTTGGCGATATTGCGTCTGTTTAAAAATACCCTATAGTGCGATACGCTATGCTATATAACGCATTTTGTATAAACGGTAGATGCCCCACAAAAATCTCAAACAAGTTGAATCTTCTTCGTACAAAACTAATCTTTATATATGTTATATATCTACTATTGTATATCTACTAAGTCTTTTGCCCAGCTTAGTACGCTTTTCAATTTAATATAGACGCCGTTCAAATATTATAAATCCGTTATTTATGAAAGTACGGTAAAAATAACATATGCTTTGAATACAATTAACACTTTCTATACTATTTGTTTGAAATACTTTTACGTACCTTAAACCGATGTATGGATATCAATTCAGCAATATAGAACAGCCACAACCATCCATTGAGCTTCAAGAACTAATGACATAAATTCTGAATTAAGCTTAAATTTGTGCTCAAAATGATTTCATAACTATCTTAGAAAAGTTCTTAATTATTTCGTTCTAATATGGCAGTAATTAACGTCTCTGGTTTTCGTACGAATTTAGGAGGAATCCTACATCAATACATTGTATAAATTAAAGTAGCTTGTTTGTTCGTCTGCTTGTTTAACAGTATTTTCTGAAGTACACAGCGGATTTTGATACTGTTTTCAATATGGGCTCTTTATGAACTAGGGTAGGTTTTGCAGGTATGGTACATCAATATTTCAATTATATAATGAAGAAAAGATTGCTGTATATTCATAAGTTGACATTTTTGAGCGCTTTCATTGTTAATACTGGCTAAGCCTTACGATTTATGACAAAATCATAATGTACTATGCAATGCTAAATTTAAAAAAGGCCTACCAAATGTCCAAAGGTTCATATGTGTATCTTTCATAGAATAACCCACTATTACCATATTTAATTTTTACAATTTACATTTTTATAACATTTTTCTGCAGCTATTTATATTTTAGTTTAGGTCATGATTGCTCGTTTTATAACAAAAAAACAGTAAATATTATGATTCTTTCAAAAATGTATTCACAGTTGCAAACATTCTACCCTGTAGACACTGTGTTAGATCTTAATAGGGCAGTTTATTTTCCTACAGAACTCCTGAATTGACATTATCATCCTCCGCATAAATTAGTGTTGAAAGTATGATGTCCCAATATTTCACTACGTAACTTTAATCTCTTAAATTATGCAATAGTACACAATTAATTGTAACTACCAAGAATAACATATTTCTGTTGTCCTATGAAAAACACTGTAAATATTGTGTATAAACATATAGTCATTAGTAGTAATAATTGTCTAATGTTAGATAAATTATTATAAAGTAATCTAATTTCATAATATCATTTAATTGGTAAGTTGATTGGTTGTTATTAGACTAATTAGTATATTACATTATTTTGTGGGATTTTATTGAAAAATTGTGATAAATATCAGAATCTTGATGATAAAAGTTAATGATTGTTTATGATTGAATATATAAATCTAAAAAATAAGAAAAAAATAAAAAGTGTATTAGACACGTGTAAAGCCGACAGGGTCATTAGTTTCTAAATAATTGAATTATATTAATATTTCAGCTATTATACAATGTTTCTACTTCATATGAACAGAACTGGAAGGATAGTTTATGTAAGAAGGCAGTAGTAATTAAACTAAATTTGTTACATTACCTTGCAATAATACGACTCTACGATATGAATATGATGTTAAAGATGCGTAAAAATGCCTATAACTTATTTCATTGGGAAAATAAACCCAATTTTATTCTTAATTTTATTTTAGAATGCCACCTTATGAGTAAAAAAGGACGTGTAAGTATTCCATCCACTCGTAGTACAATTTCAGACATTGCCTATTAAAAGTAGAGATCACAACTTGTATAAACAGACATCTCTATTTTATAGAGATATATAAAACTCATGTAATATGCTGCGTCTCACTATGGTGTTATATGTCATGTTTACTAAGTGGATGATTTATTAATAACTCGTGATGCAACAGCACTTCCATGTTGTGGTTTATGATTCTTCCGGATGGATATACCTGCATGAACTATTTGTAAAAGTCGTCTAATTGGTTTGTTGTATCAAACTTTAACGAGACAACATTTTCGTAAAACGTCGAAAATAGCTATTTAAGTGTTTATAATAAAAAACCTCCATTTTAGTCAGCCTATATGATATTCGACTGGAGAAAATGTTTCGTAATACAATATAATAATAACGGGTATAACAGTAGGACAGAAAATTCTTAAATTTATATACTATCTATATCTTCAATATTGTACTATCCTTTAGAAAAGATGATCTAGCCGTAAATATGGAAATTGCAGAAAATCATATCTGCAGGGTTTAGTCTGGCGTAAATCTCACGTCGTAATTATATTTAGAATCGTTCCATAACTACCTGTTAACCGTGCTTCCGTAGCTTCGCAACCAGTTTTCATAGTAGAATCACATTACGCTCTCTCTCTCTCTCTCTCTTCTCTCTCCTCTCTCTCTCTCTCTCTCTCTCTCTCTCTCTCACACACACACACACACACACACACACACACACACACACACACACACACAAACACACACACACACACACACACAATCCTCCTCAACCCCAGACATCCCTCTCTTAGACATTCATGACACTTTTAGATGCAGAATTTAGAACATATTAAGCGGTTCATCCGTGACCTAGTGGGAATATCTCGTAAATGTCAATACTGCCATTTAAATTACACCACTATAACTCCTTTTATGAAATACAACGCATTAAATTATTATAGAAGTATTAAGATTGCTATATAACCTAATCAAAACAACAACACTGGGAATGTACAAAAGGACTCAATATTGAGTTGGCATATTTACAGTGTCTGGAGAACATAAACAGAGGGATGGGATCGTCACGCGAAAGGCTCAGACAGCTTTGTATCTGACATAACGAGCCTATATCCATTGAAAAGGTTATATAAATAACGCATCTTACACATATTGCAACTTTATCGAGGGTCAACAAGTGCTAGTATAGTAGAACATTATGCGTGGTCAGGGACAGTAGAGCAAATGCTAAAGTTTAAAGAACATTAAATAGTATAGATGCCATGAAGTAGGAAATTGAATCATAAAGAAGATGAAAATAAAAATATTAAATCCAAAATTTATTTATGAAACATCAATATTCTATGAAAAAACAATATTCAATATTCATTTGAAGGCATTAAAAGTTTAGTAGAAATAATTTATTCTTTGATTTGTATTTTAGGAGTATTATTAGATTGTATTTTGTCGTAAACTTAAAATAAAAATCACAACTTTTGAATGGTTACTAATGTTAAAACATTTTGTATTGTTTCTTATTGAAATGTAGTACATTTCTATTACTCAAGGAGACGCTCACAGAAAAGTACACTTTGCTTTTTAATCACTATAATTTCAGGCTGTTTATTTTTCCTACAGCTTATTTGCGGTTTATTATATATTCTAGTACACCACTACTTTTAAATTAACTTTTAAACTAGTTAATATTTGTTAATTAACCTTAAAATCTACAAAACATTTTCAATATTGATTGTAAATTTATTACAAATACGACATAAATACTACCCAATTCACCTTTGTCTCCAAACTTTAAGGAACAATGTGACTAATGTAATAGTAAAAATGTTACTAGCTTTAAAGTAAGGAAACCTTGTGCAATATATATTTGGCATAAGTAAAACTGCTCAATAGGAATTATATTAAAATATCAATAATACGACAGTAAATAATATGACATAGCTTATTTATAGGTTGTGTGTTGACTGAAGTTTCTCACCTATGTTTGTCAAAACAGTTTTATGTCCACGTCGCGTTCTTTGTTTGTTCACCTATTAACACGATAAAAGTCAAACTGTTACATCCAATGCCGTAACGTTTAATAAAACACTTGTTTATATCTTGCAGAAAAAATGTCATAACTTGTCATATCTATCTTGTTCACTTTCAATAACTAGAAAACCAGAATTATTCCATCTCCTCATAGAGTGAAGGGCACAGTATACTTCGTGTACGGGTTTATTTATCAGTTGCTTAGGTCTATGGAGTTTTATTAATGTTTTATAAAAAACATAGAAGATTTTATTTATAAGGTTAAATATCATATTTTATTAATTTTGTTTTTTTTTAAATATACATTCCTACCTATTCGAAAAACCATTTTGTTGAGGATGAGTTATCGAAAAGATTATATAAAGAGTTATATATATAATCTTATCTTATATATAAAAATATAGATGTGATTACTCCATACTCTGCGCATAGTACAAGGTTATCGGATGTGAATTGAACCGTATATAAACAAAAGTTCGGAACATCCTTTACTATCGGTATGTCACTGTAATCTAAAATCCACTAATAATAATCCTAGACCTCTTTAAAACACTTGTCATCGAGTGATTGCTTGTTAACAAATTTACTCAATTTCAGCGTAGTAGTAGGGTAGCCGGAATCCAATTAGTATTGTATAAGCAAATATCCTTGAAATCTATAGATAGATATCCCAAAAGAAATAAATTGATTGTCAACTAAAGAAGGTTTTTTGGTGATCGAAATAGAATGTAGAGTTACAAATAAGATATGGTAACCTTTTCTCAGATTATATTTTTCTTAACTTGAGATTCTGCAAGCCAACAACCAGACAAGAAAATACATGTTCAATCATCGTTAGTTGGCCATATAGAGATCCTTAAATTGGTAAATTTCAATATTTTTACCTATTTTTCTCACGTTGATAATCTAGAATCTATTATTTATGCGTTTAAAGGTCGGTTTTTTAGTGTCTCAAAAAAGAAAACTTTATTTTTAAAATATCATTGTTTCATATTTTTAGCTTTTGATACTATACCATTTTGACCGACAGAGTGGGAACATTAGAGAACATTTATCTATAAACTTCAAGAAAAATCAGGCTGCGTCCTCGTACATTGCAATCTGGCTTTTGTTTTGAAGGCATCCTACCAAGTCCCCAATTACCTAACCCCTAAACTCAAACAACAAACCCAAGCCTAAACCCAACCCAAATGCCAAACCCCCAAACACAAACCCCAAACCTAAACTTCCACCTTAGATTGAACTTTGATTTTTATTTTAACCCAATTTCAAACTTCCATGTGTAGGGCTATGGTAATTCTCGATCTACATTTGAAAATAATGAATTTATATCAAATGACTAAACAATATTCTACACTTCTAATAATAGTGAATTAGAGATGAGCAACTTGTCGATCGCAATGTGGCTTTCTTTTAAATCAACCATACCATTTACGTTTCTAGGTATTTATTATATATTCACACGACACGGGTTTTTTAGTTTATGGAAGTTCTCCCTGATTACCTAATCGGTTTTAATGTTGGTTGTTTCATTTAAAAAATCTAAGTATGTACGGGTTTATTTTCTCCAAATTTCACTAACTTTTAGTAAATAATATAAATAATACAACGGTTTTGATTACCAAATGGTTTAAATATACGTGGTAAAATAAACAATATCATTTTATAACCTATCACACCTGAAAACTAATGTGACATCTGTATAGCTGAACATCAAATGAGTATTGTGAGTTAATGTGTATGAAAAATGACATGTGCACTATGTAGTGTGCAGTGGCTTTTATAATTAGGGTTTAAAGACTGAGACATGTATTTAAAACTCTTTTAGTTGAACGTACAATGATAACATATGTATATAAAAGTATATGTATATTCTTAACTAGCATAAAGCTAGCTTGCTCACTCTAATTTTACCTTTAAAATAACATTAAAAGTTTTAAAATAGCTCATTGAACAAGCGAATTCTATATCGAACGAGTTATTAAACTCAGTGATACATCTAGTTTCGATTATTTTTAATGCAACTGAAGGTTTAGATATTAATGCTAATGTAAGATTATAAATAGTGATTTAGTAGTTATAAAATTATGTTTTAAACTGATAATATTCATAATGTTTTACATGTTAATTGGGAGCGAAGTCGTATAGTGCTTACGTTGTATCCTGTCCCTGTTCGCCTACATGGACATAATCCGCACAACGAAGAAAGCGAGGGTATGTTTAGTCTATGTTTTATCGTATACATTGTACCGTAGTTATAATAATTCTGCTGAATCGCGGTTGAAAGTAGGCTCTATGTTGACTAGACGCGGTACGTGGACATTATTTTGTTGGTTTTACCTCTCCAGCTGTTAGAGATGTCAACGGTGATAGGTTCCCGAGCTGGTCGCGGTTGGTTTGAAGAGAGAGGGGTAGTCTTCTAGTCGAGTGCAGAGCGTCTACACGTGCAGTTCAGAAGCGATAGTACTTCCTCTATTCCTATACCTTTGGGATATAGAGTTAATTTTTATCCGGTGTGTTTTAAGTCAAGTTTTAAATTCCTTTTTTTTTCTTTAGTGCGTAATAGTTTTTCAGCCTCCATAGTCTTCAAAGTAGTAAGTCCCGTACCAGCGTTTAGTTTAACACCTTTTGTGTTATACTGTTGTGTTAAAGTTTCTAAATTTTTCCATATAAAAGAGCCTGATAATTAATTCAACTTTTGAAGTATTGTAAATTAGATTTTGATCCTAAAGTTTACATCAAGCATTGTGTAATTTTGATTTTGAATATTTTGAGAAGATACATTTTTATTTTATTTTGTTAATTTAAACCTTTTTGGTGAACTATACCTTTTTAGTTTCGTTTTTAATTTTGATCAGACTTTAAATTAGATTTGACCGATTGAGAGAAATTTTTAAGAAAAGCAAATCAAGATTTTGTTAAACTTTGTTAAATTTTGAGTGAAATTTAAGATTTGGAATAAATTAAGTATTTCCGAAAGGTTGTTCTGATTTATAGAAAATTAGCTCCAGACTTTATAAATAATATGTACTATAATAATGGTAAAACATCATCAATAATCATGAGAAACCACATTTTAGAAACTATAAAATGAACAATATAATATTATTTTTTTGGCATATTGATATTTCTTCTATACTAATGGGTTCATCTTATACTTGAGGAAGTTATCAATGCTATAAGGAATTACCTTTTTAGAAGACCAAATTTTGTTTAAACTATATGCCTCCTAAATTTTATTGTGACATTTTAACTGCTCATGCAATCTTATTGATTTATAAAATTAATTCGTGTTTAATGTATTTCCTTAAGACCTTAAGATCATGTAAATTAGGTTTATTTGAATTATGTATGTTGGAGAGATTTTTCATTCCCACTTTACTACCAAGATATTTCAAAATCGCTTCTGAGAACCATCTTACACTATTTGCTCTATATGTATTTTAGCTAGACCGTTAATTGAGATTTAAATCATATACCTATTTATTTTAAATTCGTATATTGCAGAAAGAGTAACATGAACTCCTCAATTGTTTATGCAGTATAATGTCTAATTATGTAAAATCAGTACATAACTTCATATTCCAGAGCAAAGGTACCATGATCCACTTTAGCGTTTACGCATCACAAGAGCTAATCTCATCTGCAATCCATTCCGTCCTTTCCAACTGTACATTAAACTGCTTATTGTGTTTTCTCATTGATACCAATAACATTACCTTATTTTACCCCAATACTATTACCATATATAATCGTATTTAACATCTAATTGTCTAATTCAAAGTATAATACGACTATCTAGTTATGTAAATTTATTACTGGGAGGATTCTACTCTCATTAACAAATCAGTCAATTTGCCGCCTCTCTTTTAGATTCAATAAGCAGTATTAAATTAATATTAAATCGTCTATATGTATATTGTTATATATTACAAAATGTATAATACTACGTTTCGAGAAAACCATGTAGTGGTTAATCATTATTTATCCTTTCCTGTAAAGCTGGAATTTAAAACACATGTATCTTATGTTCTCAATGTGACTTTCGGTACCAGAAGTACCAGAAGTGGACTAAATCAAACGGAAATAGTCTCCTTCTTACTTAAGAAGACTTTCTAGATCAACGCATGTATATATTTTCTTGACCAAAGAATAATACGAATGCTATTACCGCATCGAAAATCATTTAAACCAGAAGTAGCCGCTTTTGACCGAAACATTCTTTTATCATTCTGTATATAGGTTCTTGATTGGACAACAAGACAAAAGCTACAAAATTACTCTACACTAGAAGTAGAGTGAAATAGCTGAATGTAGACTTTTTTTCCCAAAGTTGAATTTTAGATCCCTATATGTATTATTTTATTTATTGAAACATTACACACTCTACTAAGGCACAGGGAGTAACTGAGACCGTAAGATATAGACAATTATGTCACATATCTAATGACATTATAATTATTAAAATTGAATAATAAATAACTGATTTAGAACATCTTTTTAAATCCAAACCTACGACTATTGATAACGCTTGCCTTATTAAAGTAATAGATGGATTAGTTATTTGAAATATGTGTGTTGAAATAAAGTGGTTTGATTCACTTCCCAAAAATAGTTATGTCATATTCTTTAATGTTAATTCAAAGTTGTCTCCTGATTTAACGAGTTTCCTGAAGCAATTTAGCTAGCCAAGTGAAAACACAAGGGATTTTATTTTCTTGAACATGAATCCATTATTTATGAAAACCTTTATTGTATGTTTGTAAAAAATTCTGAGTTACCTTAAAAAGTCAACTTCTGAATTTGATCTTAAAACAAGAGTCAGTAAAGTTCAAATTCCAGCACTTTATTTCATTTCAACCAATGCTAAATAACAATAAAGGCTATTTTAAAACATTGTTAATGCCAGTGAAGTCAGAATGTATATTTCATTAAAATATTCGGGATAGATAAAATAGATCACTTCAGTTCAGGCATGCTTGTACTGTTTGTAGTTTTTCGTATAACTTAAACTAATTCTTAAACTATATTACTTCAGTGGTGCCTATTCCTATAATAATTTATGACAATGGTAAGCGGTTGATTCGCCGTACAATACTATTGACTTGAATTGCAAAAATTAAATTAAACTTTATATAAATGTATACGTAATCATAAACAAAATGTCCTTTAATACAATTAAACATTTATAATTATTCACAGTTCCAAACTGTTTTTTTTTTTACATTAACCGAGACCGACAAACAGATATGTAACTATATTTTCTGTTATAAATATGTAACCATACCCGAACTATGACGCTTCGTTTGGTGATCCACATATTAAATTAATAAAAGGGTTTTCTGAAACGATGTCACTCATCATATTATTTAGGAGTGTAACAAAGAGGACTGTCAAGTAACATATTTGACCGCCCATCTCCATTCATTATTACTAAGAAGATATCTAACAACCATAATTTTCCATTTGTAACCATAACCATTTATATTGGTAAATCATTTGTAAAACATGTATTGATGAGCTTGTAAATTCACATTCTCTCATAAGGAAGTATGTATCTATCGTATAACTGAATAATTTTGAGATCATCCAAATAGTCAGTAAACGTTTCGTAAAATCTTACATGTACAAATAGTTTTGCAGTAAAGAAATATACTACATCCATATTACATAGCCGATGATCCGATACAACAGAGTATCTAAGAACAAGGCAGAACGTAACGAAAGTCTCACCAAACAATCGAATAAATAAACTTCATCACATTCATTACTTGCGTATTCATTATTCGATATTTATTTCTTACTTCTAGAAGAATGCTTATTACTATAATTTGACTTAAATTTCTTGGTAGTGAAGTTACAGTAGTACATTATTTAGTTAGTACATGGCTCAGAAAATTGCTTGGCCATTATCTTGTTTGTTATATTATTTAGGAATAAGTTTAGGCATAATATCTTTATTAGTTTAAGTTTTTTTAATAAAAGTATATTGGTAATATTGTTATATCAATGTAACACTGCTACTTTAAGTTATTAATATATTAGTTTTTGTTAATAGCAAAAGTTATATGAGTATTTCTAATTGTATGATGGCTATTTATGTTGAATTTTGATATAACCCCAAGTCCCAATATTTTATGTGTATTTGAGGAGGAACAGGAAATTAAAAAAAGGAAACGTCAATAAAAAGAAAATTTACTGGCCTCATATGAAATCGAGTGTCTTCAAATTTTTCGCATATCTATAGTGCATTCGTAACAGTATGTATATTGGGTACATTTTTTGGCTGGAGAGATCTTACAACCTTATAGTACAATGTTGAGGCTGATTTAAAAAGTATTGGGTTTTACCAATGCAGATCATTCCGTAGCTGAAATAAATTTTGATAAGAATTTACATTTACTTTTAAACTGGTAAGAGAAATGTGAAGTCATACTATATACGGGGTTGGGATATTTCTTTCACACGCGCGCGCGCACACACACACACACACACACACACACACACACACACACACACACACACACACACACACACACACACACACACACACACACACACACTTCAAAGTGTTGAAGAACCATACCATCGAATTTTAAAGATTTCTAAGGATTTCCTAACTTTGCACAGGCCTTTACACCTGTAAGTACAGTAATATGATTAGAAAAATGACATGTAAGAAATAACAAATCATGTCAGTGCTTCTGAATAATTATGCTAAAATTCTGCACAATAGTATCGGTTAATACCTTTACGTTGCTATATTCCAAAACAAACAGTACTGTTTCAACGATATAAATATGATAACACCACACTCCGATGGGACAATGACAATGTTTAACTAGTGTTCTCTATTGTTCCCTTCAGAGAACCCTCATATGTTGTATACAACTATAACGTGGAAATAAACATTGTCTCATTTTACTTTTAGGTAGTATGTTGCGCACAAACAAAAGCTTTTGTTTAAAACGGATTGATATAATCGGTAAATACAACTATTGATTCTATTAGTTACACAAGAGATAAATCATCCAACAGTATAAACTGAGGCACAGAGAAGGTGAGTGCTCAGACTGCTCTCTGTGGAGTAAGAGGCCCAGGTAGCTCTGGTAGTAAATATTTGAACGGTCACAACAAAGTTACGTGATGCAGCCCTAGCGTCGGACCTCATAACTAACTAAAATAATCTCCGGGACCTCAGCACACCTTGTACGTATGAATGATTTATAGCCCGTGTAACTAACACAATAAAAGGTAATACGCATTTTCTTTGTATTATTAAATAAAATATTATAGTTATGAATGGGTATTTTTATAATGCCCCAGTAAGTATTCCTGTTGGAAATATTTAATTTTAAACTATGAGATCAGGATTGAAATTTAAAACATTAATCTAAATTGTACGACATTACTGTTTAGTTTTCGATTAGTAAATACGCTTCAAGTGATTTAACAGGATAAATGACTGGAAATTGGTGGATGTGCTACAACAGCGAGCTCGACCATTGACGTGATCTGCTTCACAGCCCGCTTGTGATAATTACTTTGTTTTATATGTGTAATTGGACGAATTAAAAAGGTCCATTACTTAATCATTTAACTGCAACGTACTTTATTACTACTTTTATCTAATAATCACGAGCATACTAGATTATAACAATTATTTATTCCATAAATAGTCTATAGTAATCATATGAATTTAGAATGAAAGTTAATGAAAATATTAAATAAATCCGCTGTCAAGTACTGACTGTCTGGTACAGGTAAAGAATTTTAAATGTATTAGCGTTCAGCCTATGAGTAATGATTTACTAAAACTGCTAAACAGTCTACATAGTATTCTGAATACATTAATAATAAGAGCAATAATTACGTAACAATGAGTACAGGATTTTCTACATTCTGACAACGATATAACGAATCACAGATACTTCTTTTTTTCTTGCTTTAAATCCTGTCAATGTCTTCCTGTATGCACGTCTGTTAGTTTCTCTATGCAGTAACTCTTTGGTAGAAGACAGCAAGATCACAGTAAGAAAAAACACTAATATGAGAAACAAGTTACAGTTAGTTAAGTAAAGACTTTTTTTATCTGGTACGCTTATGTTGTATGTATATTTGTACGTTTAAGATAAATATAGACCTGAAAACTCATATACGAATATTTATTAGTTTAACTAACATCCAGTTATGATAACATTTTTAGCAAAATGGAGTTATTAATAAAGTTGTTACTCATAGTAATGTAGGACCAAATAAAACCATCGCACTGTTGCTTATTGAATAGCTAATTCATAATCAATGAAGACACAATTTACATAACTTGTTATAATACATTAAAACCATATTTTATTTCATGTATTTTTACCAATACTGTTTTATACCTTAGTAGTAACAAACTATAAAATTGTATTAAGAAAATATATTAAATTTTATTCCTGATTATTAGCAAAACATAAAGATTATTTTATGTACATTTAATGATATCAATCTGTTACGTTCTCTCAACAAACGAAGTCAAACCAATTCAGGGTTATGCTCAGACCAAAAAGCTGACTGTATACTGTACAAGTTTAAAGGCGACATGTTCTCTCTAGTGTTGTGTTTGTTGTGACCACAAAATGCAACCTCATGTCGCTCAATGTTTAGCATTTCATCGCTTGATTAAGGAAATAGTAACCTGAATTTTCAGGTACATGGGAAAGAACTAACAAATATATATTAGTGCATGGTAATTGGGAAGTAATGTAACGACGATTGTACATTTAAACACTATATTATATAGTACGAATTACCAATTGGTGATATTGTTTCAAATGAGGAATATTTTAATAAGTGCTTGACACAAATTTGGAATGAGGTACCTATCAAATAATTAACCTGCTCTTATGGCCGTAACACAAGAATTACCTGATATTAGCTGCCTCGTTGACATAGGCGCCCCAGCCGAAGAGCGGTGGCGCAGTGAGGGCCAGGGAGTAGGTCCAGATGGCCAGGATCAGGCATATTGCGCCTTTGTGGGTCAGGTGACGCGAGTGAAATGGTCGGCTGATAATCAGGTACCGTTCGAACGACAGGACCATCAGCGTTGTTATGGAACTGATACCTGCAATAACACATATGTGTTGATTTGATGCCTGTCATGACAGGTTATGAGTTATGATTTACTTCAAGCGGTCTACAAATAAAGTATATTTACTATAAGTAAACCAATGTGAACCATTAACACTGTACTTTATAAAGATTGACAGCTTTGTACCGAATCCCCGATTATTGAGGTATAAGAATAATTGCCTGAATTTCCCAACTGTTAGATGTTTAGGCTGTATTGGTGTACCTAGATTGACGCTGCTTTGTGACTGAATGATATTATAAGATGAATAACTGGTCAGACTGTGTTGCCTGATCAATGTATCGACTGATGATAATGGAACGGTCTAACCTTTGTATTCGAAAATGAAACAATTTGATCATCTTAAAATTTATAAATATGCTCTTATTCCTTTATTTATATCCTTTATTTGATTATTCCAATGTGAAACTATACTAAAAATATTTTCTTGTCCAATTTTTCAATTTATTGATTTCATTGTTCGAAATTCAGCTTAGTTGGTGTGATCTATGAGTGAAAGCTATCTGTAGTATAATTAATGTTGTATTCTGCTCCTGAATACTTTAACACTTAGTTTTTAGTTCTTATTTACCTCAAGAAACGAGACCCATGCAACGAAGTGTGTAACGTAACTTGCCTAGAACATACATAAAGTAACCATACACAACACACATAAACCGAACAAAGAGCCAGCGCCGAGCCACTGCCGATGCCAGTAAGGTCACAAATAGAGAAGTCCATAACCAATTTAATCAAACACAAGGAATACAAGAGGCCATTACAATTCGTTTTCAGTGAAATTAATTATGCTCTTGAAAAAGCACAAAATTCTATCACTCATTTGAGCTTCTCATTCGCTATACACGGTTAATTAACGTCGGTAAAAAAGAGGACTCAACGTCAAAGGGCCAAATAATTTGAACAGGCAACTACTAAAATTGCTAACGCAGTAAAAACAGTACTTACATATCAGGGACCTTATCCTTCGAAAATAAAGAAAATATTTGAAAATTTAGTACGTATGTTTCATGGCCACATTTTAAGTGTAAAGTCAAAATTTTACCAGAACTCAAAACAAAACTAAAGAAAAATAAAACTGTCAATATATGAAAACTGAGTACACTTATTTTTATCCCATGAGATATTATTTTTAAACCCAGATAACTTATACTTATTGTTACATACATGTCATGCAAATTCTGGAAATCCCACTAAAAATTGAATTGGTCATTTGAGAAACCCCATAAGTCAATTTTTAGCTAAAATTTAGTTTTTTATATTTTTGCAATCAACAGATATAAATACACAGTTCCTCTGAGAAACAACATAAGTCAGACTTTTTTTACCAACTTTATAATGCCACAAAGTTTTAGTTCACTTGAGAAACACCATAAGTCAGTGACTTATAGTGTTTTCTCAAGTGAACAGCAAGCAACAGCTGACACCCTTGATCAGTGATCAGCTGTTTACATTGCACTAACAATTCCAGCCCAGGTTTGAGGTTATGGTGGGATATTAAAGAGTAGCCTATTTTCTTTGTTCGTCTAATATCGAAATTGAAACATTTTAAAAATCATTATCAGAATGAATGAGCTAGATGTTAATTTAGAGATTCAGAAACGTAAAAGGAAAAAGGGTGTTCTCAATAAATCCGAGTACAAGGCCCGAAATAATTAAAAAAGCCAGAGTTTCAGGAAGCTCATACATAAGTTTGGACTGGAAAAGAAGTACCCAGAAATAACTCC
Organism: Homalodisca vitripennis; assembly: GCF_021130785.1. Classification (NCBI taxonomy): domain Eukaryota; kingdom Metazoa; phylum Arthropoda; class Insecta; order Hemiptera; family Cicadellidae; genus Homalodisca; species Homalodisca vitripennis. Next base: position 57,013 of record NW_025778564.1, read on the forward strand.
AGGAGAAGATTGCAAGTAAGTATTTTTCACTTTTATTATGTTCGTTCAAGTACTAAGCTTACATATTTGTACATATTTATGTGCATATCTCTTAAATGTCATATAATAGTAGATTATAAAAGATAGAAGTAAAAACATTTATTATTTACTACTGTCCTATTATGGACTACGTCAGTTTTTCTACCTTAGCTGTCATAGTGCTATAGCAATAATAATTTCTATCATTGTGTTTGTGATAGCCTACTTTTTTAGCTCTTATCCTGTAAACACAATTTAATATATAATATACACACACACACACACACACACACACACACACACACACACATACATGAACGCACCATACGCATACCTATTACTGTTGGAGTAACACTAATAAACTAAAACTTTCTTTAAAAAATCCTTTTCACAATACACTTTGTATAGACTAAGTTTCTATCCTTATATGAAACCAATAAAATTTGATGTGTTAAAGTGAAGAAAAATATTTTAAACACACTCACACAAACAATTGCAACATGGCCTAATTGATGCAATATAATCTATAACATTGAAGAAAACTCTTTAAAAACTTTAAATAAATAGATATATTCCCAGAAATAATTTGTTGTTGTTTTTTTCAGGTGTCGGCGGAAGTGCTTCACAAAAGTGGCAGATGAAGAACGGAAAACGGATATTTGAGACCTTTAGAAGTTTGGGGTCTAAAAATGAGCAAGACAACTATCTACAATCTTTGATTGCAGCAACTGAAGTTAAACAGAAACGGCGGAGGAAATCAAGTGAAATATCACGTAAGCCAGATAGAGGAAATACATTCATTTACGAAGTATCAACACCATCTGGGAAGCAGCAGGTATGCAACTTGCATTCTCTAATATACATGGAATAAGTAGTGACCGCATCAGGAGATTGACAAAAAACTACTAACAGAGGGTAAAAATCCTCAGGATATGAGAGGCAAAAGTGTCCGGGCAATGCAAAACCAACTAATTTTGTCAATAGAGTTAAAGAAACATATCGCTTCCTTTCCTGTGAAAATACACACTATGGTACAAACTGATTATAGCTTACTTGAATGAAAAACTTAATGTTCTTGAGATGTATAAACTGTTTAAACAGGCGAATCCAGATATTGATATTGGGTACAAATTTTATCTTAAAATATTTAAAGAAAATTTTACTCTGCATTTTGGTCGTCCACAGGTCGACACTTGCTGTACTTGTGAGGCTCTTGAGATAAAAATAAAAGTAAATTCTTGAATGATATAGCTAAAAGAGTCCATGTAGCTGAAAAAATAGTCCATAATCGCAGGGCTAAAAAGGTTTTACTATAAAATCAACGAAGTTCAGGAACAGGCTGCTACTAATGAAAATATTGGTGGCATATGTATTGATTATATGCAAAAATTTACAGCTACCAACTATCCCAGTCCAAGAAACATTTTATCTCAGACAACTCACTGTTTAGTGTTTTCTGTGTCCATAATCTTAAAGACAACAGTGTAGTATTTTATTATGTATTATGAGGGAATTGGTGGTAAAGGCCCAAATGAAGTTGTTCATTTTCTGTTGAGCTACATTCAAAATCATTTAATAGAAGGGATTGAACACTTACATATTTTTTCTGACGGATGTGGAGGCCAAAATAAAAACCACTCAGTTCTCAGATTGGCAAATGCCTTGGCCTCCACAGGAAAGTTTAAGACAGTAGAGCAGTATTTTCCTATTAGAGGGCATTCTTTTCTGCCCCTGCGATAGGGACTTTTCAGTTATTAAAAGAAAAGTGAGAAGGTGCGACAGAGTGTACACTGTTAAGGAATATGCTGAAATGTTCCTAAGTGCCTCATTAAAAATGAGTTCTATGTGGTCCTACCTGAGTCAGAAGACATTTTAAATTTCAAGGATTGGTGGCCTGCATTTTTTTAAAAAGAATGTAATTTCTCAGGAAACACGAGGCAAAGATGTGCCCAAAGAAAAAAAGGTTTCTTTTAAAATCTCAAATTTCATTCAGTTTTCCCATTCACATGAAAATCCTGGTATAGTAAAAGCAAAAGACTTCATTGATGGTGTAACTGAACACACTTTTGATATAAAAAACACAAACCGTAATAGGTTGAACCTGCCTACACAAAAAGCTTATCAAGAGGATTGTGTACCAATAAACAAGAAAAAAAATGGATGACCTTGAAAAATTAAAGCCTTATTTACCTGACGATGAACAAATAAAGATGTTCTACGACAAAATATTCTCATGGAAAACTGTCAATAAAGGAGATGTTGAGATAGATTGAGAAATATATTGCTTAAAACTCCAGAACTTTGTTTTATATATTAACATGAAACATAATTATATGTTAGATTTACTAATGTAAAATTATAATAAACATATTTTAGCTGTTTTAACTGACTTTATTTTCCTCCATATCAAAATCAAATTGTCTCTATTTTCCTTAAAACCCTATAAGTCATTGTTTTTTGCTCCATTTTTCTTTTAAAAGCCCATAAGGTTCAAAAAATTATTTTTAATATTTCTATGAACTTAAATACTTATAACAGGTAAAATTTGTAAATTCACAATTCTAATAGTGAATTCTATAATTAGATTGTGGTTTTTTATTATTTGGTGCAAAATTACCAATCTGAGAGTGATTTTTTACATTTACCAAAAGTAGGTTTTTTTGACTTAAAGGGTTTCTCAAATGACCAATTCAATTATGCAATGTACTGTTAATACTCTGAAACGTCCATTTTAATAAAAAATATAAAAAAAATAAATATAGTAATAAATTCCAAAAATGTTTATGCCTTTACAGTTTCTTAAATATGCGCGCCGTCTTATAGCAAATGCCCAAACTTTTACACAAAATTCACAATTATCACAGATAACCCTTTATAATATTAATTCTTCGTTGCCATTAAACAAAAAAGACCTCTAACCCTGGAAGGGTAAATTTTTTCGGACGTAAAGTTAAAAATTAACAGCCAACCAGTAGCCAACTGGGAATTATTGAGGACAAATCAGGTTGATTACTTTGTACAACTCTAACAACATTAAGCAAGTACCGAGAATTCCAGACCATCCACAAGAGTAATTTACTCGGGACAAACTAGGTTTTCAGTTTACATAATTCCTGTCTCTGTAACATCCAGCAAGTACCGGGAATTCCAGACCATCCACATCAGTAATGAATTAGAACTAATAGGGTTGTTTCATTTTTACAATTCCTGCCTTTGTAAATACAGCATGTTCCGGGAATCCCAAACCATAGAAAATATTATTTATTTATGACCAACCGGGTTGTTTAGTTTGCCACAGTACCTGCATCTGTAACACCCAATAGGTCCTGGGTATTCCTGACCATCCCCAAGAGCAATTTACTCAGGAAAAAACTAAGTCTTAAGTTTGCAAACCTTCTACCTATATAACATACAACGAAATTTTTTCCCAGATTATCCACAAGAGCAATTATTTTAATTACTATTCTAGCGCCTATAACATATTTCTCATTGAAGAATATAAAAAGGTCAGGAATGGAAAACTATGATGTGCTAACCAAACCAACTAATGTATTCTGAGTAAATTACTATTGTGGATGGCCTTGAATTTCCAGTACTTACAGGACGTTACAGAGGCAGGAGTTCTTAAAACTGAAGAAACGTAGTTTACTACTGATATAGTAGTGTAATTCCCGTCAAAAATAATTAAATAAAACTCTAAACTGTGACACGAGGATATATATCCTCGGAATATATATATATAATATATATATATATATATATATATATATATATATATAATATTGATGAAATATAGTTCATCAATATTAATATGTTGGCCTTTTTCTACATATATATATATATATATATATATATAATATATGTATAATGGGATCATTTTTTAAACTGGAAAACTCATAGTTTTATATTTAATTCAGGTATGTCAGATCTATTTCCAGTGGAAAATTAACACCCATATTAGAGCTGAATCGATAGATGAAAAGATCAATGAAGATATAAACTCTCAATGATCTAAAGTATCTGTTAAGATTACATGTTTTTTTATGTTGTACAAACTGTGTATCTGTTAAAATAAAAATTGACGATCTAAAGTAGATAAACATTACTAACCAGTTTCAAAATTATAAAAAAAATTATCAATTATTTATAAATATCTTCATTACCTGTAATTCAAATTACCTCGCATGCCAGAAGAATGTCTCCAATTTAAAAGTTTGTATTGATAAGTTTTGTGTATATATTTCATTCAACCCTACGCTCAGCTTTCTAGAAACGAAAGAAATTTAATGAACCATCATGAACTGTTTTAATTTGTTGAGTTCAGGTGGTAGGGTCTCTAAAATTAAGTATTTGAAACTTTATATATTGTTTTGAAACTTATATGAATCCTTACAAAACTAAATAGGAGTACGCCACAGCACGTTTTCGTGTAGCAGACCACCACACAGCCACATTCCATCGTTCGACATGGACAGCTATACAAATTTTAAGTCTCCGTATGCAATATTTCTCGAAATATCTATCCATACGATATATTAAAATGTTATTCATTAAGTTATGTTTCATACCATTGTTAAAATAACAAATTTTCCGGTGCACTTAAAAAGGTTAATAACAGCACAAGAATGCACTTTAACCAAATCTCGTCAGTGAAACATTGACGTTTTAATACTATATTAATTTTCTTTAATAATAAATATGTCACATGTTATATATGATGTTTTCGTACTCAGCTCGCTTATTGAAAAAAAATTGGTTCATTCTTCTATTTACTCGTTGCCAATCATGGTTACCTGTAATACCAATATACTAAAATTCCCTAACGCTCAGCCGAATCCTCATGGAACAACATAAACCATCATATAACGCAGTGTTGTTTATATATAAATGAAGCGTTATGCAAATTCTATAGATCAGTTCGTTTCGAATATCGTGCTGAGACAGATATATACAGGTAGACAGAAATTATATTTTCTCAGCCTATTAAGTGACAGGCTTCACTAAAGCTCAGGCGGCTTCCGGCCGTAAATTCAAATTTCTTTCATAATTGTTTTCCATATTGCAATCTTTTTATCCAATACAATTTTACATTTGATATCAATAGGAATATCTCTGGCCCTAAAAATGTATATTATTCCTGATTGTTGCGGAATATAAACTTTAAAAACAGATTTAATAGAAATAATCACATTTGTCACGTTAGTCAGTGAAATAAACAATTCAGTTCTCGCTGGAATGATATCAGAAATAACACTCAATCGGAGATAGAAAATGAATTTAAGTTGGACGAATCGTCCGATTCGTCTAAAATGCTTCGTCATGAATGGTAACATTTTTTTTTTTTTAATTCGTCATGATACTCCAAAACAGACCACTATTTAGATAGTAACATCTATCGATAGAACGAAATATTTATACGATTACTGCGTCGTTGTATTATTACGTGAAAAAAAAATTAAGCTATTTCTAGAATAAACAAGAGAAGTCGTTTCTGTTAAAAATAACGTCAAAACTTTGGTATTTAATGTTATAAGTATTCGCAACTTATAACCTATATATATATATATATATATATATACATATTTATTTGTATATGTATGTATGTATGTAGGATGTTGAGAAAACTGTGTTACAAACTTCATGAGTGCTATGTGACACAAGATTTCAAAAAATCATATAAATATTGGTTTAAAAACGTGTTATGTCGCCGTCATTTTGGGTTTTTATACAAAAAATATCTCTAGACTGCATTTCTAATAAATTGAATACCGAAATGTGCAAATAGTGTACGTGATATAGGAATAAAACTGAAAAAGGTTGTTATTTGCTTTAATATTAACAAAATTAAAAGTGCATGCTGAAAAGGTTTTAAGTCAAAAAAGAAAAACCCACATTTACATCAAACAAGATACCAACTAATCAATACAATTTTTTATTTCTATTGCAATCCATCGCTATTGTATTTGAAAACTGCCAACGCATAAGCGAGGATGACCACTTCAAAGTTATGCTTGCACAATCCGGGAGCAACAAATATTATTGTCAAAGGCATCAGCTGTTTTGACATGTTTATTGCTCCTGGCTTGTATATATGTACTGTTTTAATTTAAATATAAAATGGCTCAGGAGAGTTTAATGTATTACAGTGCCTGTGTCTAATCTCAGAAGTTGCATAATGTTATTGAAAAAGAAATGTCAATGGTGTTCATGGTTTCCAACTGGAAATTAAGAGCGAAATCGCAAGTAACTTCTTCTGAAAATATAAATGGAATGGCATTCCCAAAACTAAGTTTCCAAAATTAGCTAGAATCCAAATGATATAATTAATCCTTGGTTATAAATATGTAACGTTAATATAATTTTGTAATTTTCAATCGATAGTTATAATAATACACATTATATCCGTAGCACATTATGTACCTATGTGAACAATGTAATATATAAGCAATGGCAATAAACATTTAAATATAACTTAGAAGCTTAATGGTTTTTCATGGTTCATGCACTCAGAATGTGATTAATTATATCAAAAATATAGAACGTAATTGTCCTTAAATCAGTCTACGAGTTTGGAAAAAGAAAAGAAATGCTTCTAAATTCTCCGCCCATAAAGGATATAATAAAAGCTATTCTGTCTCACATTTATGCGTTCACGAACCTTGGTATTCATAGTTATTTTATGAGCTCTTAACTTTTTACGATGTCATTTCGTGACAACTTTACTTAGCAATTTTGCTATATACTTTTTTCATTCATTATTTATTTGTCTAGGTGGTAAACCAATTATTATTACCAGTTGTTTTTACTAGACGTGCCATTGCTTATCACTACCGGCTGAAGGCAAATGAATTATTGGTTTAAGTGCCTTGCCACATTTTGCTAATCTACGTAGGGATCTAAAGGAACAAAGTACCTATATAATGTTTGTACGAATTTTCATTTAAAATTAACAAATGTAACATTGATTTAGACGAATTATTCTATAAATACCGGTACCTATAACTTTTATACGGATCTTTCAGCTTCTTAGGCGAATTTCAACTGGAGGTGGCAATTCAGTTTGGATTATTTTTTTAATTCAAAAAATATTGCGTAAATATTTTTCAGCTTTTTCTGGTTGAGTACATAAAAATTTCAATATCACAATTCATATGTTTTTCATATAAGTTCTTAACTAGATATTTATAAATTCAGTTCTTATCAGACAGCCGATGGGAGCGGACTGCTTATCAGAGCTCCGAGCCGTTATCGATTAACGTGTTTTGCCGTTTCCAGCGTGCCGTTTCGTGCTCATGTCGTGCCAAGTTTTAGCGTGTATTAATTCATAAACAACTCATTTAAAATGTATTTATCGTATTAAAAATAATAATTAACATTAATTGGATTTATAAATTAAGTGCGTTTTTTTATATGTGTGCGATGTCTGATAAATGTTCAAAATGTAAGCTGGACTTTGTAATTAGCAGGGAAGGTGTTAAATGTACAGAGTGTGGAGAACTTTACCATCTGAAGTGTTTAACCGTCGAACAAGGAAAGAAGGGCAACCCGCAAAAATTGGAAGTGTGAAGTTTGCGCGTCTGAGACGTTACAAGCCATCGCTGCCTTCCGGGCCGAGGTGTCAGATTTTAGGAAGGAATCGAGCGAGAAATGGGATCAGTCGTTGGAGAAACTTATCCCAGAGCGATCTCAAGAAGGTTACAACAGAAATCGTTAACTTAAATAGTAAGTTACATGTCGTGGAAAAATAGATGTGATGAAGCATGTGGAGATATTGTGGCATTGAAGGGAGAGAATCGGTCCCTGAAGGGATGAGGTGAATGTATTGCGGGCTGAGTTGGCGGATACTTCAGCAACACACAAGGAAAATAATATTTTAATTTCTGGTATTCCTGTCGCACAAAAAGAGAGCACATCACATATAATATTCCATACTCCACAGACTTGCAGATGTCATAAAATGTGGAGTTCCTGCGATCGATATATCTGTTTGCACATAGACTTCAAGGCAGGAGTAGTGACACCCGGCCGCCATCTATTGTTGTATCTTTCGTTTCGTCGGTCAACTAAGGCGATGTGGATGAGTGCCGCACGCGAGAGGAAGGGACTGTTGGCCAGTGACATCCATTCCTCTTTTCCACCGGACTCGAAGGTGTTTATCAATGAACATTTGACGACACAAACCAGACAGCTGTTCAACGGCGCCAGGGAGCTCGTGAGGCAGAGGATACTGTCAGTGGCGTGGACCAACGACAGGAGGGTGCTGGCTAAGGGCGCTCACTATCACTGGACCACGTTTTTTCTCGCGATTTTGACGGTCGAGCGTCCGGTCGGCCGTCGCGTCTGACGTAATACAATACACACAAGACGCGGCAGTGTACCCTCCTACCACTGGCACCGGCGGGCCGTCCCGGTAAACGGACGCGATCGAGGGCCGATGCTAAAGACGGATCGGGCCGAGAACCCAAACCTGTTTGTTTTTTTCGTCCCGTGGAGAGTCCGGAGTCGTCGGCGTGGCCAGTCGAGAGTCGATGTAGGACCGTGTCATTTCTGTTTTATTTATAATTTTAGTCAAGTTTTAAGAATAGTCGATATGTGTGCAATGGTAGACAGAGGAAAACTGATTTCGTTAGTGCGCGGCGATAAAGCAGACATTATGGGTACCAAAGGGATAAGTTTTATCACAATCGGGACTGTCCGATTCAAAGAGTTATGAGGAAGAAGAAGTAGCCAAGGGGGAATGAATGTCCAAGGTAAGTACTGTAACAGATTCATCATACATTTTTGTTTTTAAATATCGTATTACACTACGTAGACAAGTTTATAATTATTATTGCTCTCTAAATTGCAAAACTTGAAGCTTTGAGCTCCCTTGAGCAAAAAAGCTTATCAGTTCTCTAATTCTCTGTGACCATCGGCTGTAGACAAACTTGTCATTTCTATCAGTTAAAATACCTTAAACAAAAACAAGGTAAACGCAGATTTATTTGGGTGTGTTAACTTCACTAAAATTCCGGGAATTTCGTTTCTCTTAAACCTATTAGGATTTTGTTGAGTCATAATTTGTTCAAAAATTTCAAATCAAGGAAAAAATTTTGCATTATTATAAAGAGTCTTACCTTAGGCAATGTTTGTTTTGCTGTAACATGTGTAATGTAGGGACAAATGGGGGTTAGGGGTGCCCAGCGTGGAATTTGTGGATCCACGAAGGTGGGCCTGATGTAAAAGATAGTGACATGAATTTTAAGATGGTGTGTATATACCACATAGCAAGGTATATGTTGAGTGGAGTCTAATTATCATGAAATTGAATCAAAAATAAATAAAGGAAAACACATTGTAAATAACAACATAGAAATTTAATTGTATATAATCGATTTAAATATGTATAAAAAAACATACAAATCAATATCTAAAAATATAGTAATAAGGGGGTAAAACAGTTCTTGGAAGCAAATGTTGTTGTCAAACATAATGTAGTTTTTTACTAATCTTTTTTTTTCCAGTAAGCCTACTAATGTTTACTTGTTAACATTGGAAGACCATCTCCATCTTGCCCATCGGGAACACACTTCCTAGGCCAATGAAGTAACTTTACCCACTTTGTAAAAAATTTTCTGGACATCGCTTCGCAGCGGTAGTATAGCTCTAAGTTATAAACCGATCGAGTATAGTACCTAGATTAGGCCTTTGCGTGTGATGCTTGTAACGTATTCCTGTAGACGCTTTTTTCATAGAACTCTCCTGGATTGTACGGTAATATTATCTCTAGTTACAATAATGAGATGTATTTGTAAGAAAGACACATACATTTGATGATTTTCATCAGCCTTCTCCTACTTCTGTTTTCGGATGGGTTTGCTGAAGCAGCAATTTCCATTTTGAAGTTAAAACTGCCACAATGCGCCCACTCGACCACAACGTCATGCACCTTGACAATGCGATAAATTAAAATAAGGCGCGCTCTTCTTCACTCAAAATTTCGTTGGCCGAAATGGCCTTCAATTAACTGTTATGAATTTTAATGGATAAGGCATCGTCGGTCGCTACCAATACATATGGAAATGAGTGAGTTTCAATCACTGACTGGTATCTATCGAGGGTGAGAGGAGCAGGCCAAATGTTTCTGAGAAATTTTCCAAAAACTTGGATATTGGTTGATGACCTTCGAAAACTCCCCCGTCGCTTTGGCTTTTATCCCGTTACGCTCCAACATCTATGAATATGAATTTATCACTTTGGCGTCGGTCTTACTGAGCATGAAGGTAATAACTGAAAACAAATTTCTTTAATAGGTTTCAAAAACAATGTGAGTACCGCTTATTCACAGAGATTTTATTCTCACGTGTTTTCCGTCCTATAACAAACCTACACAGTTAGGGAAAGTTCCATTTCTTCCTTAAATTCTGACTGCAATTTCAAGAAATCGCTTTGTATTTATTAGGCACTCTAGCCACGCCCGGTAAGTGGACTTGGGTGGTGCAAGCCTGATTCCCACAATGCAATCACAAACTTCCCTCTGACTATTTTTCCGACGGTTGTATTGAGCTCATCTAGCGAAAATGTTTCGCTCAATGCTTCAAGAGGAACATGCCTAGTTGATAGATACCTGAACACAATAATACCAACCATCCACAAAATCGATTTAAAATTAGGAATAAATATT
>NW_025778565.1:0-56405 GCF_021130785.1 Homalodisca vitripennis
CTGCCAGACATAAACCAGTGATAAAATTTGTACTGGATTTTTTAAGCGACAAGGAAACATATTTTACTAAAATCAATTGACTAACATTTTTAATTTATACAAAATCATAAGAGTATACATTTTTAGTGCAAATATTATATTTTATATTTAATTATTATACTTATTATATTTAAGGTAGAAAGGAAAGAAAGTCGGCATCCCAGAAGTACATGGCAGTTGATACTACTATATAAATAAATCTATGAGCCTCAGAGAGAAATCAGTTAAAAATACAACCCCTCAGGGAGGCTCGCCTAACATCATTAACTACCCCTGCATCACTTCATGTCCTCTTTCTCTGTAATATGTGATTCGTGTTTAAAGTTCATTAAATCTGGGGATTGTTCGAACAGATAAATTTATTATACTTTGCAATATCACTTACAACACATTTAACTTATATAAATCTGTTGTAAACATCATACAATTTTATGAGGTAAATAAGCTTTACAATAATTGTACGGGTTATACATTGATAAAAATGTGTGTACCTTTTATATGCTGTGTAATTCAAGTATAAACACTATAAGAGTGCGCGAAACATGGTAGGGTCTTCGCTCAGGTTGCATGCAAATTTCTGGACTTAAGCTCATTCCAAACTCGAGACAATCCAAAGACAAATATGCAGACAAAGAATCGCAAAAAATAAATGCTTACATACTTCATGCAAAATAGAAATTGTGTCACCCTACTTTGCTTCTTTGGTGGTCATCTAAATCCCAAGAAGTGACGTTCGACGTAATTATTTTTCTACGGAAATGAAGCTTCACGCAAGATTACATTGAAACAATAAAACGCTGTACAACTAAACTACACACTGTATATGCACCAAATCAAATATATTGAAAAATTAAAGGTTCTTTATCCAATAAAGCCAGGTAATATATTTCACTAAATGTTTTATTTTAAAACATATTTTGGCTATAATTGACTCATTGTATTCAGGACGGTAGTATAAAGTACACAAAGATTGTAGGAATTTAGAATTGAAGTTGCGTAAGAGATTATATGAAAAATTACATTGAGCGGAGCTGAAAAAAAGATTTTTTGGAAGAAAAAGGTTCCTTTAGTACATTTTTCATTCTAATAAATAAAATATAAAATACTTTAAACTGTAAAACTAGTGTAAATCTACAGTAAAATCATCAAAAATAAATATATTAAAAGGTAATGGACTACTTTTTTTGGGCACATCATAAGTGATTTGTATACTCGTATAGTACACTTTTGTTGCTTTACTGCTGTTTATAGTTCTCTTTATTTTGTTTTAAATTTATATGTTGGCAACACTTAAGTATTTGTCTGTATTCCTGGATTAACAGCTATATTGTTTACTTTTATAATATGAATGTAAACACTCCTTCAATAATGTGGTGTGGACTTGGGTACCTAAGTTTTGTTGGCAAGAAAACTTTAGAAATACTCGAAAGTGTTTGGGAGAGTGTAACAATATTCAACTATGACAATTCTGGAAGACCCTAGGAAATTCGAAAGAAGCTGAGCCTGATAGTCTTAGGAAAGTACACTGTAGAAAGACTGCCCCCATCCGACTGTGAAAGGTTTCAGAAAAGAGACAAAGCAGCAGAGGATATTACAAGGGAAGCCAGGATTAAGAAAAGAACTGCTGCCAGAAGAAGAGATTTTCAGAATCACTACTTCAGAGATTTGTATGCCTTGGACAGTATACTGAACTAACATTTTATCTCTGTGGTTACAACTATGAAAAATTATAATCCTGTATACTACATGTACGTGTGAGTATACATACTTTATTCCTCGTAGTATACGCATTATCAAATAAAGAGCTTTTACGTTTTATCAATTATTGATTATTATATATATTATTATAACAGTGATTATTATTATAAACCATGTCAAAGTTAACAAAGTAAATTGACAACTATTTAACCATCACTTCTATCCTCACAGTTTTTTATTCCTTTCTCGCTAATCTCATCCAGTGTCAAAGCAAGTGCTTTCCAAAATTACCTTTGACTTTTACTTTTAAACAAGGAGGCTAACGATGTAAACGATGCGTTTGCAGGAGAGACGAGTTAAAATTTTCAAACTCCTCCTTAAAAATTTGTAAAGTAAATTGCATCAAGCTTCCTTCGACCTCATTAAATTTTGTAGGATGTGTTTATAAATAATGCGCGGGGGATTATTCCGCGTAAATTGCACTTTTAATGATAGTTTCCTTTAATGTATCGCAGGAATGCCGAAGGCAGACAATTCTAATACGTCAAACTTTGGATCTGAGTTAGGGCCGATACATACACATATCACATCATGGAGTCATATTTCCATACGTGTTAAACAAGTGTATGGCTTTGCGACAAATTCAGAAGCATTTTGTTATATCGAGGTATACGCATGAGTACGGTGACAGTCGCACAGGTGACTGACTCGTGTGGATTGTTGCAATTTCGAAAGTTAAAGTTTTAATTCTGAAAAACAAGCTTGAAGGCCATTACAAATTTTTATAGAATAATAACATAAATTTATGTTTGGCTTTTAATGTAAATTTAATATAATTCATAGGATCGGTAGGTATAAATGAGAAGACTAGAAAAATAATTGAGAACTTCTGTATTAATTAATTTTATATTGAAGTAGTAATTTTATTGATAGCAAAATACTCATTGTTTTAATTTATTTTATTTGTGCAATTTAATGTCATACATTTGTGTTATTAGGTGTATATTCTTAGCTTAGCGTCTTAACTCTGAATTGCTAGTTTGGAAGAAACACAAACAAAACTTCATAAGTCAATGTTTATTATTAAAAAAATAATTTACATTTAAAAATTACATACCAAATTTGAGATGCTCCTAAAGACGTAGGATATTGTCCTAGTCTCCTAAATGTGCCTACGATCCTTATGAACGACATGCAATTTATATGAAAATAACAGTTATCCACAGCTTTTACTTACTTACATTAAAACATAAAACCAATATTTAAAACTTTTATTTTTTGTGACGCCTTTCGATATCAAGGATATCTTCTTCAGACACATCACAAAGAAGATATCCTTGATATCGAAAGGCCTCACAAAAAATAAAAGTTTTAAATATTGGTTTTATGTTTTAATCTAAGTAAGTTATCAGTAACCAATATAAGCTCCATCTACAACATCCACAGCTTTATCCATAATGGCAACAACATATTGAACAACAGGTACGTCATCCTTTATAATGGCATAATACACTCTACGGAATATGATTGATTGTCACTGATCGTCGAGATAAATTTGAAGATAAAAAACAATTTAAGTTTAATTATCAATTTTCGGGGCCATGAATTCTTTAAATAAATCAAACTTTATGAGTACAAATTATATACACAAAATGTCTCTGTAATATTACATAATATTTTAATGAATAGCTTCAATAAATTCAGTAATACTTAAAATATTTAAGGCCATTGTGGTAGAATATTAAGTCCGTAGAAAAGAATATTTGGTGGAAGCACGTATGATTTAGTGTGATGGAGCCCTATAGAAATTTTGATTTGATGTTTATGGTACGTATTATTTCACTGTTAATTTCTAATGGTTCTAAAGGTAAAACAATTCCTCTGGCTCTTATTGCAGATTATAGCGTGTAAAGAAGCATTTCTGGTTCGAATAAATTTTATTTCATATATCATAGTTGGGGTTTCCTTGCTTCTACGAAGCGAAAAAACATGAATACTCGTACCGTGTAATCCTCTCCAAGTCTACGTTATTCTCTAGTAAAGTTTGCATTGTTTCTCCGATCCAGAAAATATATATGTTCGTCTGAAAAGGCTACTTTAGTGAAAAATTTATACTTCTGGCCATTGTAATCTCCTTCCAATCTAGGATTTTTCCAGTGCTATAGTAGCGTTATCCGATCAAAGAAGATGGAATGAAAATTTCTGTAAACAATTAATACTTCTGGTCATTTGAATTTATTTTCTACACCGTAATAACGTTTACATTTTTTCCTGATTTATTACTATATAATTAGTCTCAAAAATCTACATCGATCACAAAGTGACTACTTTCCACTATTAAAATTTAGTACCGGTAGTCTTTCGAGGTCATAATAAACATGAATGTAAAATTTAACATATACATTTATCAGGTTTCGTTCAACATTTACTGTGGCATTAGTGTTTCTTCCCTTTAAAACTCGTTTTCGGTCAACTAAATTTCAAATATTACTCAATTAAATGACTTATTAACTCGCATGTAGGGAGTTACTTTCGTTCACTACAAATCTGCTCAATTTTGAGAGGTAGTTAGTATATGTTTTAAGCAGGTAAGAAAACCCATATAGGAAGAATATATAAGATTATATTTCAGGTTTAGTTTATTACTAAACTTTTTAAAGTTTAAATATGAATGACTCTTTTATCAATTTGGGCTCGTGACGCCTTTTATAGTGCGAAAAAATTAATCGTGAGCTTAGCTATCGTTTTGTTTTGTATGCTCGCTCAGTTTTTCCTGTAGTAAATATCACGAAGACAGAGCTGCTACTGAATTTTAGTATGAGAAAGATAATATTTTTCTGAAAATTTTAACATTCAATCGCAAACTTTTCTTGTGAAATTTATCAATAATATAAACACTATACAAATAACCACTTAAGTCAGCAACTTATCAGCCACTCAATTAATTTTTAAAATAATTGAGAAGAAAACGGAAAGCCTGTCGGTTGTAGTAATGACGCTACACTGAGAACTGTTTTGCATTACAATGAGAGAGAGGAAGAAGGTAAGAGAGAACAGCTAAAGAGTTTTAATTCATTTCATCAGTTGCAGGTAATGAATATAAATGAAACGGGAATGTTTTAAAGTACAGTTGTTTCGTTGTTTTCACTCATAAAACGTTACAGTTTTAGACAATGTTTTTAATTACTATTATACAAATAATTAGTATGATCTAAGAGACCTTCAGTAATAAATTCTTTTCCTATACATGCATTCGTACCACATTCTTCATTTGAATAAAATAAAAATATATTCTGCAATATTTTGTATGAAACAAGCATGCATAATAAAATTGTATTCCATTAGAAAATAAACATAAATGTAATTAATAGGTAATCCTTAGATACTAGATATTTTTATTGGTCACAATGAACAGTTTTAAATACAAAATCTAGAACGATTCAAGACCTAGTCGACCAGAATTTAACGTTTTTAACTATAGGTTTGATAACAAAACTCTCAAAATTTGACACATTTTACTACGTTCTATCCTTGAATATCCGTTATATCATTTTACTTGCAAATAGTAATCGATGTTAGTATATTTCCCCCATGGTGTTGGGCTTAGGGTTAATATAGCTTATAACTCGAGGCGACATCTTGAGAATTAATTGAGGTATAAATCTTTAATTTATTTAACGTAGGTATCACTTAGTGTTCGGAAAAAAATTCTTCGTCTTTCTACCTATGGTTTGTTTTGTTTGCCGTTAGATGTTTCAAAGAATTAATTTACCTATGGACTTTAAATTTTTTGATATATTTTGTATAAAGGCAAATTTAAAAAAAAAAAAACCATTCATACGTAGAAACAATGAGTTTTATGAAGGTGCATGTCTATTCATGGGATTTGGCTGAGCGTCATTGAAGTTTATCACTCACTAGGCTGACAGATTTTGATCTGTATTTTTTCTGTCTGCGTGGAGGCTGTAAGCATTTCCTGTCTCTATGAATGTCTGTCTCTCTACAGGAAATTTCTAGAATGACATGAGATGACATGCGTATCAACATGCAACCTCAGCAAAGCCTATTTCACTACACGTTGTATCCACAGTACCGTATAGAGATGCTACGTAAACAGTAATATTAATGATAGTTATTATAACAATAAGTATATAGCTTGTCTATTGAGACGCTATTGGCTGAGAGTTAGAAAAGCCTCTCATTAGAGAAACATTTTATTTCCATACGTTAGTCTGTCCGTACAAAAAACCGTACAAAATAACCTATAGACAGGATTTTACACGAAGCTTCAATTCTACGAGATCAGCAACGTGAAGTTTGAAGTGCTGGTCACATCTTGAGATTTCGTTTAAGATTAAGCGAACTTTTTTGTATTGATCTAATGCTTAACTATGATGTCAAAGATTATCACCAGTGTAGAGAAATTTGAAAACTAACTGAGTGAAATTTTATTATGTAAAATAGGCTACTAATTCATGTAGCTTAATGAAATATGTTATAGACTTAAAGTGTGTAAGCAACCGCGGTGAAGCCTGTTACACTACACTTGAAGTGGCAGACTCCCACCTTGTTAAAAGATAAAATTAATGATATGTCATAGACTAACTGTAATAGGCACAAGCTATAACCGTTAAAATATATTTTCTTTTTAAGATTCGTAACTTTCTTTTTTGTCATTAAGCAGCTGACATAAACGTTAAGCAATCGTAACTTTTTACAATGCAGTGCTGAAGTGGATAGTATTGTGTTACTTATGGGATAAAACTATTTGAAATATGTAAATAAATAACAGCGTTCAAAAACTGTACAAATCTTCAATAATCACAAGTCATTCCCTTCTGTAATGTCCATTCTATTATTTTACAACACTTTAGGCTATTACTTATATAACAACTGATAAAATTTTACAAAATATATATTTTTAAACAAGTGCTTTCCGAAGTATTGTCAAAGGTGCTGTTCGATGAAAGTAATAGTTAAGGGTCATGGCTACAATATTTCAATATTTATTCACTTCGTTACTGCAAAAGGACCTCTTATAGGCTTTTCTATCCTCCGGATATTCTGTTTTATAATACTGCATTTGCCCTCCTTCCATTTTATAGTTTTATAGCTCTGTTTATTCTTATACGACCTATCTAGTAAATTAAAGAACTGATCAGCTTTTTGAGTTATATGGCTCACAATTAGATTTTACTACAGAACGCTTAAACCGATTTCAAACAAAAAATTTATAAGTTGTTAGCTGTGGGGGCTACCGACATTTAGATACTATCCTGTCACTTTTAACACAGTAACAGTTACCTAACTAAAGCAGTGACAAGGTGATCGACTACCCGAGTGACATCGGGGTTAATGGAAAAGACGAAATTTAGATATTTTAGTCGGGAGAAAGGGATTTTAAACAAGATTTTATCTCAATGAACTTTCATTTACACAATTGAAAGTGAATACTTTATAGTTCTTTCAGACTTAAATTTTGTAATGGAGTATAATAAATCCAGTTGTACGGTTTTGGCACAACTAAAGAGAAAACGTGACTTTATACTTAAATACATCTAACTGCAGTTAAGTGTGTGTGTGTGTGTGTGTGTGTGTGTGTGTAAAGTTTACTTTTATTTCAGTTACGTGGGTCTGACGATGTGTTCTTTGAGCACGAAAGGCCTCACAAAATAAAATCTTTTCATTTATTGGAGTGTTTGATCATATATTAAACGTTGTGAAAAATTTTTACAAATGGAATGGTCGAAAAGTTAAACCTATCTTAAAAGCCCTGATAGTTTATGTAAATAGAACCAGTTATTACAGTCCGTTACTAAATGTAATCAAACTTCCCGGTAAAGTTGGCTCAATTATGCCTTCTCTGACTCGTACCTCGCAAATATCGTTAGTTTAACGTTGTTAACGCTACACTATCGTATTGCCTGCTGTGCAATCCAGCAAGCTTCATGCCCTCTGCGGTGAATCGTGTAAACGCGTTTTCTGACATATAAATTGTAATTTATTATTTTAGCAACACCTAAAGAAGGTTCATCGTTTTATAGAAGTAGTTTTCTTTACTACGTGGGCTAGACTCTTAAGTAAATATTCTCGTAACCAGTATAGTTTTCAGCGTATTTAAAATATTTACTATAGTGCTGACGATTATAAATATACCGTATTTAGTTTTAAACAAGTAAAAATTAAAATGATCGCTTTATTAATGTATTTCGAGAATATCTCAGTATGCATGATGTTGTTTATATTGCACCTGATAACGCTTATTTATAGAAACACTTTTTAATTACATGTTAGTGTGTATTTTTAGAAGTATTAAAAAATCAAAAGTGGGTTGTACTTTATAATAGTTGAAGGAACCCTTAAGAGTACAGTTTTATCATTAAACACCAATATTATATATGGGCCTACTTGCTTAAACTGTCAATGTGGCTTGTATATTTGTGTTTGAAATATCTAGATAAAATAAATAATTGTCAATACGCATGTGGTAATTCCTAAGAGTCAAGCAGGTATTAACCTGTCATGTGAATGTGGCGCAGGTGCAGCCTCTGATACAATCCTGTTATAAAGTTAACACGGGCTCGCAATAGGGTTGTTTAATTTATTCAGACACCAATAAATGTACCAAAGTCCCTTTATAAAATCCTAATAATATTATAAATGCGAAAGTTCCTTTGTTTATTTCAAGCGTAAACTATTTAACCGATAGTATTGAAGTTTTACGTGGACATTCTTAGGATCGCTACTATTATATAGGCCTATTCTTGTTATAGGCCTATATAATAGTCCTCGGTGCTACACTGGTCTGTATAACAGCGAAAATCCCATCTTGGTCTCTAAATTTGTGAAATATTAACTGAAAGAGCCTGTTAAATGTAATCAACTGTTTTGCGTAAACATTGACCATGTTTACCAATAATTTAATAATCGTTTTTATTTTGTTTGCATTTTTAGTGTGAAAGCATAGAGTAAGCTCGTAAAAAAACAATTCTTATTTCATCCTTTTCTGCAAGCACTGTTGAGCACAGAGTAAGAAAGTATCTAGATAAGAAAATTACTAATAAATTTAGTAAATATATACTTTTACCTGTGCGTTTTTAACATGGGTTTTAGGCATAAAATATAAACTTACTATACAACGTTTAGTATGAATTTAAATACTCTTATTGTTAATTTGTCCTTATATGTACGTATATATCTTTTCTTAATAAGGAAATAGGTTAACATCAACTATGGGACAAAAAATACTAAGACGTGAGTAAATTATAATGCCTATAAATATACACTGTTTACAGATTTTCTTGGTTGTGGCAACAAGGTAACACTACTGAACAATAGGTTCGTCGGAAGTATAATTCACTCTAACCAGAACCGCTAATTCACGTGCAAAGTCTACGAAATTACATGCGAACTCATACACCAGGCACCAAATGCAACTTTAATGGCAGAAAATCGTCGAAGGATATAACGACCATTTTTCATTTCATTGTATTATGTCATTAATGCTTTCACTAAGAAATTCTACTTTGAGGTTTCTTCACAAAGGTTTAAAATAGTTGCAATCATTGGAACAAATTCAATCAAGTACATGAAATATATATTAAATGTGATTCAATGCAGAGGAATTCCAGGAAAAGCCGCGGGTAAGTGCTAGTAGTATATATTTGTTACAAGAAGAAAGTTTATGAGGATTACTGAAACACTGAAAATAGTTATAACCTAGTTTCAAAGTAATTCATCTTCTTTAAATGTATTAGAGTATAAAGAACATAGTCGACCAGTTTTAAATGTTTCCCAACTTTTTTTCTCCTAACTTAACTTTTGACAGGTTGAGAATTTTTCTTTGGGGACATGAATGAACTGATATCTTGTTTCAAATTTCACAATTACCCCTTCTCAACTTAAAACTTCTTTAGGGGCAACTGATGTGTATAATCCGTAGAATAATATATTATTGAGACAAAACCAAAGACATGGGAAAACCTAATTTCTAACAATTCTATGTAATACAGGTACAGATTAAACCATGGAAAATTACATTATATACTAGATTTCAAGGCAAAATTTTGGTTGTTGCCATCTTTACGGAGTCATTAAATTTCCATCACAGCAGTTAAAAACTTATATCTGCAGTATTTATTTCTCAATTTTATGATCTAGGTGTCAAGATACTTTTATTTGGATCTAACAACTTTTATTGTTCTTGTAAAAGTTTCATAACAGTATTTGTTTTAACGGTATAAGTTCTGAATAGTATAACTGTCAGCTATCCTAAAGTGTAAAATAATATTAATTTTCTCATTATTTGAGACTGTAAGAAAATTTTTATCTCTATTGGTCTCTAAAATAAAAATAAAAAGTAATAAACATATACAGACTGATTAATTACCACTATCTCAATGGAATTCTTGGAGATATACAGGTAAAGTTTAACGCTTTTATCTATCAAGATAGTAATTTCGCTGTTGCACTCTTTACAGTAATGTTAAATCTATTAAAATAAATAATTATACCTGCAGATGCCTGTATATTAAATTTAATCGAGAATTTTATCAAATAAGACATTTTATCTAAAAAATATCTTGGTTTCAATAACCGTATTGCACAGAAAGTAAAACTGTAATATTGTATAATATTTGAACTAATGTTTTGTAGATTTATAGTTTGTTCTACATTGTGTACTCGTTATGGTGCTTTTACTGTTAGTAATACAAATGTTATGAAAATTAAAGGATCAGTGTAGTTGTATGGTTTGTCCTACATTGTGTTTAATTTTTATTAAAAACTTGATGTTTTAGATGAAACCATTGAAAAGGTAATACAAAGAAACCATAAAAGTTGGACTAAATTCTAGGAATGGTTAATTATAAGTATGCACAAATCCGCAAACCGCACACAAATATATTTATGGATATTATTACAAATTGTATATGAAAGTAAAAATTCCATATGTGTTGAAATGGGGTTACGTAACAGCATCTTGAAGAACATTTGTGTTTTTCAACTTACCGCTGTCCTAGAATGCTGAATTTGTCAAAAGTAAATAAGCACATATATTTTCATTAAGACAATTTACCCATAGGGAATGAAATAGAGTTTAAATCGTAGAAGAACTATATTGTTGTTTCTACGTCCCGATGTACTACTGCGATTTAATTTGAAATACACGTCCCTTATGCTCTCAGCAGACAATTTGAAAGTTAGTTTTTCATCAATTTTAATCATCCATATTAGCTGAAATAATTTTACCCCTAGAAGAACTATATTTTTGTTTTAACTTCTCTTCCCGAAAGGTGAAGACCGGAAATAGGTTGCAATGGCCAAAATTAATGGTTTTTGAGAAAAGTATACTTTTCAGAAAGAGGTATGTACATACCTTCTTGATTGGGCCAAAAAGACAAACGCTAATACTGCACAGGAAGTGGATTTCAATTACAGAAAATAATAACTTTTTGGTCAGGTAGACTTTTCAGACTTCTGCTTGATAATAATGCAAACGCTACTAAGCCTTGAAAATACATTAGTCTGAAGAAAATTGTTCAGTTAAATGCTATTGTCTAGAAGTAATCACTTCCGAAGAAGACTATTCAGACCTATGTACGTGTATATTTTCTTTTTAATGGCAAAAATTCAAAAACAACTATGGTACCAAATATACATTATACCATAAATAAATTACAATGACAAGAATTTGTTGCGTTTTAGCAAAATCTGTTCAGAACAATCTATTATGTATTGTCTTAATCAAGGCAACAAAGCAACCCCCTTAACCCATTAGTGCACTAGAACATCAATGTTCAAGGAGCAATTGAAGAAATTGATTTGCTGTGATTAGGAGCTTCAAATTCCAAGAGATTCTAATTACGTGAAGTTTCCACAGATCAAGGGCTTC
Organism: Homalodisca vitripennis; assembly: GCF_021130785.1. NCBI lineage: Eukaryota > Metazoa > Arthropoda > Insecta > Hemiptera > Cicadellidae > Homalodisca > Homalodisca vitripennis. The sequence goes on from NW_025778565.1 coordinate 11,630, forward strand.
GGCGACCGTGTATTCCCCAGGGCAGCGGCAGATAACAGGTTGTTTCAAAAGATGGAGCTTTTAAAGGCCAATTGACTGTTTTAGAGCTCAGCCGGATGTTCAAGGCTCTTGGACATCGAATTTTAACCAAAAGTACGGATATCGGGAATAAGTAGTTAAACCCACACATACACATTATTATGAAGGTTTTAAACGTATTTAAAAGTTGAATATGTTCAAAATTGTGCACATTTCACTTCTTTGGGTTTATATTTTATACCCGCAAAAGCGATTAATCTTTTTCCTCACATAAATTCAGTAAAATTGTTACTGCAGTAAGTATTAGCAACCAGTACTTATTCACTAACTTGTATGCAATAAATTAATTAAATTTGTACTTGTAATAAATTATTGTATAAAGTTTACTTGTAATAAATTATTTTCATTACGGTCAGCGGTTATGACCGAATCTGCATTGTTCTGTATAAATGCTAAAGATAAAAGTCAGATTCTGTAGATCCTATCAAATTCTAAATTCTATTGAAGAAATGTATTATATTGAAAGATTATTAAATTCTAAAATTATTCAAGAATATTGCAGACAATTTAACATAAGGATTCAAAATATCTACAATAAGAAAAGTCAAATAACTCATTTAGCCTTTGTCGGTGTCTCTCCAGACTCAAGCGAGTTTTATTCTTGAATCATGTTTATTAACAGACGAAGCTTCCTTTCTAAGGAATTTGTTTCTGTTCTTCTTATTTCCCGTGGGATTTGTTTGAGTTTATTTTTATACTTTCTGCAAATTCACAGCAACATCAACTGAGCTTTCTTAGCTCTGGATTGAGTTTAGCTTGCTAGAGTTTATTTTCATTAAATAAATTACGATTGTTTTTTCAGCAAACACGTAATTATTTTAAGTTACTTCAGTTATGCTATTATAAAATCGTGATTAACATCTTAAAATACTGTACATAGCATTATTTATATAATATATCATCATGTCAAAATCGTAAAGAGATTAAACGTAATAGGTTTTACTCACATGGTAATGACAAAGCTTCAAAACAGTTTACCCCATTTTTGCATACTTGGGTTCAATTTTTTCTGATTTAAGTGCCTAAAGATATTCTTTACTTACAACCAATATGAAAATGTGTTCATTGTAGCATTTTTAGTTAGAGGAAGTAACCAAAAACTTGTTCCTTCTGTTTTTATTCTTCAGAAATTGTTAGAGATTTGGTTCAAATAATCAAGGTGGGTTTCAAAATAAATTGTAAAATTTGCATGTTTTCCAACTAATTTCCAAACTACACAAGTAGGCTACACACGCAATTAACATCAAAGGGTGAAAGCATTTGATACGTAAATATGATGGATCCGCATGATATGTTTCAAAATAAATTGTAAAATTTGCATGTTTTCCAACTAATTTCCAAACTACACAAGTAGGCTACACACGCAATTAACATCAAAGGGTGAAAGCATTTGATACGTAAATATGATGGATCCGCATGATATGTTTCAAAATAAATTGTAAAATTTGCATGTTTTCCAACTAATTTCCAAACTACACAAGTAGGCTACACACGCAATTAACATCAAAGGGTGAAAGCATTTGATACGTAAATATGATGGATCCGCATGATATGTTTCAAAATAAATTGTAAAATTTGCATGTTTTCCAACTAATTTCCAAACTACACAAGTAGGCTACACACGCAATTAACATCAAAGGGTGAAAGCATTTGATACGTAAATATGATGGATCCGCATGATATGTTTCAAAATAAATTGTAAAATTTGCATGTTTTCCAACTAATTTCCAAACTACACAAGTAGGCTACACACGCAATTAACATCAAAGGGTGAAAGCATTTGATACGTAAATATGATGGATCCGCATGATATGTTTCAAAATAAATTGTAAAATTTGCATGTTTTCCAACTAATTTCCAAACTACACAAGTAGGCTACACACGCAATTAACATCAAAGGGTGAAAGCATTTGATACGTAAATATGATGGATCCGCATGATATGTTTCAAACAGAAGTAGACATATCAAGTACACATCATTTCAGTATATGTTCAGTATATGGGTAAGAGATTCTAAAGTTAAAAAAATTGGGCTGGTTCAATTTTATGTTTTTATATTGTATATAAAAATATTTAAATATTAGTTTAGAAAACCTAATTTAGTAAAAAATGTGACTGCATCTGTATAAATTTACTTTCTATCTAAGATATTTAAAATTCTATAGTTATGATTTGCCTTTTTGCCCTGATAGATATAGTATATAGCTTACGTACGACTGAAACGTTACTTCGGTCAAAAAGAGTTAGTTCCGGCCGTTTAAATTCACTTCCGGTCTAATATACATATAACCCTACAGATTATGCTACCCTGATAAAAAAAAAATAGAACCACATGTTGATTTTCATGACCTATCCTTTATTGGAGCGAAAAAATTGTAGGGCGTTAAAATATAGAAGTAGGAGTTGCGACACAACTACAACCACTCACTAAATAGTACAGGTAAAACAGTAGGAGTAATAAAAATGTTAGCTACTTTATTTCCCCTTTTAGACATATAAAACATTTATAAATGTCTTCGTGAAGTAAATAATAAATTTATACATTTAAAATATATCTATATTTATTGTAAAGTAACAAAATATTTCTTATCTGATCCAATAAACTTCTTTACATTGAGTCATGGAAATGGTGTAATAATTAAAACTGTTAATGTTAAGTTGTAGTTATAAAACAGCTAGAAAGTCTTCATAAATACTTTTTTTAACTATGGCCCTAATACTAACATTAAGGTACTCAACATTTTACAGTGAAAAAGCCAGATATGAAACATTCGTAATCGCGGTTAAAGAAGTGCGGTAGTCGAAAGCTTCGCTTATACAATGAATGCTGCGATATGCCCAAGGGCTTTTGACTGCTTTATTGTAGAGCACTTCTTTCATGTGTTTAATGCACCTTTATATATTTGGATTTAGACAAAATATATTAATTCTCTATAGATTTGATAAATTTCTGTGAATGTATCGACGCTTAACCCTAGAACTGGCGGTCATTTCATCCTGTAGTGTCGGGCTGTTTTGGAGCTTCGCGCAAGGTTTTTTTTAAAAAATTATTAAAAATATAAAATAAAAGCAATATAAATAAGAGTATATATTTTTGTGTTCAGAATTAAACGTAGAATTGCACTATATTGTAAAATTAACCATCAAAAATTTTCTAATAAACACTTTTTTTAATCAAATATAAAATTTACGAAAAATATTTCTTTAATTTGGGGGGGACCATACGTAGCAAATGAAGTTATAGTGAGAAATATTTATAAGTGAGATAGCCATTCTGTGTCAAATTTTATCTAGTTTCAGAAAAACATAAACATTATACACATTTATGAAAGCATCATAAAGCTATAGAACAAAAAGCAGCGATGCGTATAAATTCTAAAAATCGGGTGTACACGTAAGACTTTGGTAAAACAAGTTTTGCTAATACATTTATCTATGAATACATGTTATTTTGCATATTTTATTACTTAGAATAAAATAGAATATACAGTAGTAATGAAATAATTACCATAAATTATTTTTTGAAAAGTAAAAAAAGTTAAATTTTGCCATTATTCAAAAATTTTGCGAAAAATTTTTCATTCAGCAAAATATAAAATAGTTTTCTAAAGCTTGTACTATATCAAAATTTATAAATTTATGGTTTATAAGTAATAGGAAATATTATGTAGTTAGAAAACTATAAATATAACTAAAGATATTGAAAAAATATAGAATAACCCAAAAAGTTATTATATATAACCAAAGAAATTACAGGAAATATATATATTTTATTGTGAAAACTATCTATTTACCAAAAATAAATAGTTACTTCAGAGCTAAAAGAGTGCTATAAATAACGTTTAGTAAGTGAAAACAATAACAAACTATGTGAAAATGAATTTTAGCCAAGTCCATTTTACCATAGCCTACACAAAGCCGGTAATTTCTCAACCATATTTCAGTAAATAGAAATTGATTTATTCTAAAATATATATGTTTACACTACTACGACATCAAACAACACACTACACATTAAATACGACACTAAAACACTGCGTAAAACACTATTAAAACTTACAAATATCCACAGCTCTCGGCACGAAAGTGATACAGAACGGCAGCGGCAATATGGCGGTCACAACAAACGGCGGCGTCGCGTTTTCTTTTACGTTCAAAATAACAAGCTTGCTACGTCATAACCATAATACAAAGAGGAATAAAAACTCATCTGTTCCTTAGCATTTTTCTTCCCGAATCCAATGGTGCATGAATTATATCGATACGTTACCGGAGTATATTATAAAAAGTAATTATACGAGGGAATGTTTGATCGACAAAATTTTGATGGTTAACACCACAAAAGCGGCATTAACCGACATAATTATGTCGATTAACAGTTCTAGGGTTAAGTCAGTTAAAATGCAAATTCAATCACGACAATTCATTCACCTACTAATATCTGAGCACATAGTAGGGCCAAGGAATTCCATTATTTTTGCCAATTATTTAGGTGTGCAGATATAACTTTCTAGTAAATCATTGTTTTCAAAAAAAGATTGAGTAGCAGTGTTTTTCTTGAGCTTACCTACCATTTAAAACGCCCTGCATAAAAAAACCAGGTATGAAGGTATTACGAGATATCACCTATAATATACCGGTAATAACATAAATTTATTAATCAAAAAAATGTTATGTCGGCCACCACCAATATTTTATTTCCAAAATTAAGAAAACACGCAATTAAATTATTATTGTATAGCCTACCTATTGTCTTTAGAATTCACACACCAAAAGAGTTTTGTATATTTCATAGTATATTTACACACACACACACACACATCATTATATAGAATTCTCACAACACCTTAGTAGTTCACAACAGTGTGATATGCCTCTAAGCATACGTCCATGTGAAGCGGCACTGAACATTTTCAAAGTGTTCCCGTGTCACACGATCCCATTCCACCTCTGATTCATCACTACCGATACTGAATTCTTCATTACAACAATTAATTAGAATCGTTCATAAAACGATCTATTTCAGTGTCACGTAACCTGTTACCAACCATGTTTACGGACACTAATAACAACAACAGGTATCATATGGAGTAAATCCATCTGTTATTCTTTGCTTACGTCAGTTTAGCCAACTAATGAAAACAAATATTGTTATAAACAAACAAGTAACCATAGAAACGAAACATAGTTTGATTAGTGCAACTATCACTGTCGAGTTTAAAATGAACTATTATTGCCGCGGAAGCGCTCCGTCGAAGTATGGCAGGGCCCGCGCCGGAAGCGGCGGATTGGCTCCGTCGTAGTACTGTAGGTGAATGGGTTAAAGAAGTGCGGTAGTCGAAAGCTTCGCTTATACAATGAATGCTGCGATATTCCCAAGGGCTTTTGAGTGCTTTATTATAGAGCACTTCTTTCATGTGTTTAATGCACCTTTATATATTTGGATTTAGACTAAGTATATTAATTCTCTATAGATTTGATAAATTTCTGTGAATGTATCGACGGTTAAGTCAGTTAAAATGCAAATTCAATCACGACAATTTCTTCTTTTTGTGAATAAGTTTAAGTTCGCTACATTAAAAGGCAAAATTGTTTAATGTGGGAAAACCTTCTATTTATTTCTGAAATATGTTTTGCTAAAATCTCACTTTCAAATCTTTTTCGTGTGGCCAAGTGGAAGATTTTCTTTACTTTGCAATTACATCTGAAATGATATCTTCATTAATGAAATATGAATGGATAAAGAACTAAGATTTAATAACGGTACAGAGGAATAACTGTCACAGTGGTTTTTAAAATTAGCTAAATATCCTGATATGTGAGTGCAGTGCACCCACAACGCCCAGTTATGGCTGACTGGCACCTTCCGCCGTCGTTTGTTAAAACTTCTGGGGATCAAACCTCTAGAGAATTCCGAACAACCGTACTCATCTACCGTAATCTCAGTGCCGAGCTAGCGTACTGAGCACTAATCTCAGATCCGTGCTATCGTACTGGGCTCATATCTCAGTTCCGAGCTACCGTACGGAGCAATAATCTCAGTTCCGAGCTAGCATACTGAGCACTAATCTCAGTTCCGAGCTAGTGTACTGAGCACTAATCTCAGATCCGTGCTATCGTACTGAGCACTAATCTCAGTTCCGAGCTCGCGTACTGGGCTATAATCTCAGTTCCGAGCTACCGTACGGAGCACTAATCTCAGTTTCCGAGCTACCGTACTGAGCACTAATCTCAGTTCCGAGCAAGCGTACTGGGCTCATATCTCAGTTCCGAGCTGGGGTACTGGGCTATAATCTCAGTTCCGAGCTACCGTACGGAGCACTAATCTCAGTTCCGAGCTAGCGTACTGAGCACTAATCTCAGTTCCGAGCAAGCGTACTGGGCTCATATCTCAGTTCCGAGCTGGGGTACTGGGCTATAATCTCAGTTCCAAGCTACCGTACGGAGCACTAATCTCAGTTCCGAGCTAGCGTACTGAGCACTAATCTCAGATCCGAGCTAGCGTACTGAGCACTAATCTCAGATCCGTGCTATCGTACTGAGCACTAATCTCAGTTCCGAGCTCGCGTACTGGGCTATAATCTCAGTTCCGAGCTACCGTACGGAGCACTAATCTCAGTTCCGAGCTACCGTACTGAGCACTAATCTCAGTTCCGAGCAAGCGTACTGGGCTCATATCTCAGTTCCGAGCTGGGTACTGGGCTATAATCTCAGTTCCGAGCTACCGTACGGAGCACTAATCTCAGTTCTGAGCTAGCGTACTGAGCACTAATCTCAGTTCCGAGCAAGCGTACTGGGTTCATATCTCAGTTCCGAGCTGGGGTACTGGGCTATAATCTCAGTTCCGAGCTAACCGTACGGAGCACTAATCTCAGTTCCGAGCTAGCGTACTGAGCACTAATCTCAGTTCCGAGCAAGCGTACTGGGCTCATATCTCAGTTCCGAGCTACCGTACGGAGCAATAATCTCAGTTCCGAGCTAGCATACTGAGCACTAATCTCAGTTCCGAGCTAGCGTACTAAGCACTAATCTCAGATCCGTGCTATCGTACTGAGCACTAATCTCAGTTCCGAGCTACCGTACGGAGCAATAATCTCAGATCCGTGCTATCGTACTGAGCACTAATCTCAGTTCCGAGCTAGCGTACTGAGCACTAATCTCAGATCCGTGCTATCCTATCCTACTGAGCACTAATCTCAGTGCCGAGCTAGCGTACTGAGCACTAATCTCAGATCCGTGCTATCGTACTGGGCTCATATCTCAGTTCCGAGCTACCGTACGGAGCAATAATCTCAGTTCCGAGCTAGCATACTGAGCACTAATCTCAGTTCCGAGCTAGCGTACTGAGCACTAATCTCAGATCCGTGCTATCGTACTGAGCACTAATCTCAGTTCCGAGCTAGCGTACTGGGCTATAATCTCAGTTCCGAGCTACCGTACGGAGCACTAATCTCAGTTCCGAGCTACCGTACTGAGCACTAATCTCAGTTCCGAGCAAGCGTACTGGGCTCATATCTCAGTTCCGAGCTGGGGTACTGGGCTATAATCTCAGTTCCGAGCTACCGTACGGAGCACTAATCTCAGTTTCCGAGCTAGCGTACTGAGCACTAATCTCAGTTCCGAGCAAGCGTACTGGGCACTAATCTCAGTTCCGAGCAAGCGTACTGAGCACTAATCTCAGATCCGTGCTATCCTACTGAGCACTAATCTCAGTGCCGAGCTAGCGTACTGAGCACTAATCTCAGATCCGTGCTATCGTACTGGGCTCATATCTCAGTTCCGAGCTACCGTACTGAGCAATAATCTCAGTTCCGAGCTAGCATACTGAGCACTAATCTCAGATCCGAGCTAGCGTACTGAGCACTAATCTCAGATCCGTGCTATCCTACTGAGCACTAATCTCAGTGCCGAGCTAGCGTACTGAGCACTAATCTCAGATCCGTGCTATCGTACTGGGCTCATATCTCAGTTCCGAGCTACCGTACGGAGCAATAATCTCAGTTCCGAGCTAGCATACTGAGCACTAATCTCAGTTCCGAGCTAGCGTACTGAGCACTAATCTCAGATCCGTGCTATCGTACTGAGCACTAATCTCAGTTCCGAGCTAGCGTACTGGGCTATAATCTCAGTTCCGAGCTACCGTACGGAGCACTAATCTCAGTTCCGAGCTACCGTACTGAGCACTAATCTCAGTTCCGAGCAAGCGTACTGGGCTCATATCTCAGTTCCGAGCTGGGGTACTGGGCTATAATCTCAGTTCCGAGCTACCGTACGGAGCACTAATCTCAGTTCCGAGCTAGCGTACTGAGCACTAATCTCAGTTCCGAGCAAGCGTACTGGGCACTAATCTCAGTTCCGAGCAAGCGTACTGGGCTCATATCTCAGTTCCGAGCTGGGGTACTGGGCTATAATCTCAGTTCCGAGCTACCGTACGGAGCACTAATCTCAGTTCCGAGCTAGCTACCGTACTGAGCACTAATCTTAGTTCCGAGCAAGCGTACTGGGCTCATATCTCAGTTCCGAGCTGGGGTACTGGGCTATAATCTCAGTTCCGAGCTACCGTACGGAGCACTAATCTCAGTTCCGAGCTAGAGTACTGAGCACTAATCTCAGTTCCGAGCAAGCGTACTGGGCTCATATCTCAGTTCCGAGCTACCGTACGGAGCAATAATCTCAGTTCCGAGCTAGCATACTGAGCACTAATCTCAGTTCCGAGCTATCGTACGGAGCAATAATCTCAGATCCGTGCTATCGTACTGAGCACTAATCTCAGTTCCGAGCTAGCGTACTGAGCACTAATCTCAGATCCGTGCTATCCTACTGAGCACTAATCTCAGTTCCGAGCTAGCGTACTGAGTACTAATCTCAGATCCGTGCTATCGTACTGAGCACTAATCTCAGTTCCGAGCTAGCGTACTGAGCACTAATCTCAGATCCGTGCTATCCTACTGAGCACTAATCTCAGATCCGTGCTATCCTACTGAGCACTAATCTCAGTTCCGTGCTATCGTACTGAGCACTAATCTCAGTTCCGCGCGTCGACAGGGCGGGCGGCACGAAACGTTTTGGTTTCAGGACCTTCTGAACTTGATTTTCCCTGGATAGTTTGGAATCTTCCAAAAATGTATAAGAAATTTCTTGACATTTTAATTTTAACTTCTCATAAGTCATTCGGAAGTACTGTAAACTGTGCATTATTTTCTGCAAGAGTAAGAAACAATTTGTGGAACTCAATCTGATGCTTCCTTTTTTTTATGCCGTGCACCTAAAATATTCTCTTCATTTTTCTCATCCCTTTCTATTCTTCTGCCAAAATGAATCTATTGCCACTTCCTCATCTACATCCACTAAAGCCAAACACGCACAATCTAACTCCCACGGTTTCCCTAAATGGTGTAGTTACTAATCGATCTTGCTACCAAAACATGATTTGAAAAAATCAGCATATTTTCATGACCAAACCATTAAAATTATTTATTAAATTTCCTATGTACCATAATCATAACAGCTATATATTTATGTTAGTTAATAATTATATATGTTCTAAACGTTTCTAATATACTTTCTATGATAATTCTTTAATTATTATTTATACACTGTTTTTATCTGTAATTCATTCCTACCTAATTCTAGCCTGAATGATTTAACACAGTGTAAACCAAAACTACCTCATTGTAACTCTGATTCTAGTAAAATATAAAATAGTCTAAGTCGAAATAGCTATTTGGCTAAGACCGTAAGCAATGACTTTCTGACAATTAATTAATTTTTAGTATTTTTTATGTGAACGATGATAATTTTAATTTTACATACTGTGACTTTTGACTCAACATGTATGAAAAATCTCTTTAAATGCTTTGAAATTACTCTGTAATTAGAGCACCATAACAAACTTTACATAATATTACACTGATTATTTTTTTCGGGTTTGACTGTGTTTATTCAAATTACAGACAAACTTACCTCTATGGATTTTAATGTGAATGACGCACAATTTTAATGAACAATTGAAGAATATTTTATTTAAAAAAAAACGTTATACTCGTATGAAAGTGTTCGTTTGATTCAAAGTAAGCTCTTACAAGCTCTCCTCAGCTGAGAGTTAAACTAAGATCAAAACACACCCATTACATTTAAAACGCATACACATGTTAAAAATTAGTTTATAGTCAATCTTATTATGTCCCAAAAATATAAAAATATTCTATAATTAATTGTGTCTTTTACTGCAATATTTTTAATACAAAGAGGTCTCCTTCAATGAAATGTATAAAGATAGTACCAAGACTTCAAAAAGATACTCTGGTTTCTGGACAATCTTTTTAAATTAACAGTACTTAATAGGATTAAAAGGAATCAAATTTATTTCCAGTAAAATAAATATCTTAAAATTAAACTTTTTTTACATTTTAAGAATGAATATATCACTCCCTTTAAAGTCTATTACTGACAAGAGGTTATCAGCATAACGGAGAATAAAAATTACTTTTAAGTATTTTAATGTAATACTTAATGGTAGAAAGTACGTAATTAGTCCTACTGATATAACCCCTCTTTTATTCGTCCTGAACCTTATAATATAATTTTAAATCATTAGTTGAAATATACTTAAAACCCGTAGCGAGTTTAGTTTCATATGCTACGGCATATTCGTATTTTATAATTATTATTTTAAATATTCACGTATAATTTAATTTAGTGTGTTTATATACTATGTCGAGAGATCTTTACCCTTAGGCACTTTGTTTACAAGTTTGTTATATTGAATACTGGAAAAGTACAACACGGTCGTAACAGCGAGGCTGGAAGTCGTTATACACACGAATAACTGGGGATTACACGGACTTGTTACAGTAGGCGGCTTTAAATTCGCCTCTGCAGGATTATCTGTTGCAAAATTACAGCTCAGCACCATGTGTTGCACACATCAAATTTTGAATACAGTTTTTAGTGGGAGTTTCATCGTGTCTGAAACGTTAACGTCATGACTTAGTCACTTGTTCATTAATTAGAACAGCATTACTAGTCGTTATATGAGTAAAAAAAAAAACTTAAACTAAAACTATGAGCAAGATATATAGGGAAGAGATTTTACTACTGCGGTATTTTTCAGAGAGTTATTAAGAATTTAAAATATCAAATTTACAATGGCTACTCTAAGCTTAACAAGTGATGAAATTGCTATAAAATATGGTATTTAATATAACCTAGTAAATATTATGTTTTACGACAATAATAATTTTAACATTGGATAGTGGGTGTATCGGTCAATCGATCAAGTTCGTTTTTTGATGATAATACCGATTAATTTAAAAATATATCAGTTAATTAGTTTCGCCATATTTATTGAAATGTTGTAGATAACCGTTGGAAAGTATTTATAACTTTCATAGAATCTATAGGTTTGATTTACTAAGTTTATAATACTTTTCATAAATATGATCCATTCCAATTTGTGTCACAAATTATACCGTTTATAAAATAAACTCAGTAAAGTATACTTTTTCTGAGAATTTATTTGACTGCATTTAAAACTTTTAATAATGCGTTTGTTTTGGAGTTCATTGTATGAACTAAAAACCTACACTGTAATCAGTCTCGCTTAAAATAAAAGATAACACGTCATCGAGAAATAAAAATTTAATTTGTAGGGATAATAAAACGTCAAGCTCACAATAGATACTCTTTACCCAACAACCGATGAAATAGTTATATAATTTTGTAGTAAAATCAAGTTTTTCAACAAACGCAATTGGAATATTTGATAGTGAGTTAATCGGTGAATCGATTAGCACACCCAGTTTAGTATTTATTCGACATACTAATTATGTAAATATAATTCTAAAATAAATCATTTGAATAGGAAAGAGTTTTACATACCATTATAGTAACCAGGAAGCTGTGGTGATTTACTCTGGTCTCACACGTGATTATTTATCATGATCAATTTACTTTCTTGTAAATTACAGTAAGCATCGTGTATTACAAACAGTGTAAATTTTTGCATTTTATCTGAGTTTTATATTTAACCCTCGAGATCATACGCTATCAAAAGAGCAAAACGCGGGAAATACCATAATTATTTATTTTGTGTAATAGTGACTGCAAATGTCAATACGAATGAACTTTTATTGCCAAGCTCAGCTTTCTAATTTATTTGTTTTGGCCTTTCAGCGATATTATATAACTGCTATTAATGCTTTTATATATAAAATATAGTCTATGTTTAACCGGTTTTTGACAAATCTTTGTGAGATTTGCCACTTAAACAGTTTTAAAAGTGTTAAAATATCTGTCAGTCATCAAACATCGGTAAAACACACTTTTATCTATTCACACAAGATTAGCGCTGAGGTTTAAAAGTTATCGTAATTTGACTGATAGTAAATCCATAAATAATTGTAAAATATTTAAAATTTTTTAAATGTTATAATCGTTATGATTGTGAAGTTTTGTGTGCTCAGAAAAGTTTCAATACAATAATTTCATTTCTTTCCAGATATTTTTTATAAATGTCTGACATTATTACAGGAGATGGAATGGGTCATAAGAAATTCTATCGAAATTGAAAGGTTGTGGAAATCAAGATAATTTAACGTTTTGCCAACAATTCTGTACGTCATAATGATCCATGGATTTTACCTACATATCAATAAACATTATACTGAACAAGTGTAGACTCGGGATAGTGGTTCGGTGCACTTTAAGCAAGTGTGGTAGAGAACCATTTTTCTATAACCTGTTTCAAAACAGATTCTTCACATTACGTATGAATGGTAATGTTGACAATTTCAAACAATATAGGCATGGACTTTCGTTAAAAAGACTTTACAACTGATAAAAGTTCAAGAGTCCATTTGGAATGAAAATAACGAAGCGCTATAACTTAAGGTTATTTCTTCACAAACACTCTTGACGTTTAGTGATCAATAGATGTTAATTCAAACTGGCTTGAACATTTTACTGAACAATTTAAGTTAGAAAAGTTATTCAATATCTTACAATAATGAAGGAGAACTGACTTCAGCACATCTTTCCTTAACTAAGAATCGACTGATTTGGATCAATATTAAGATTTACCTGGAATAAAAATTAACTTCTATTAGAGTTTTAGGTAACGTGACTGAAATAGGTATATATTCAAAGAGAGTTTTTCCTGAAATTAGGTTTAATTAAACACATTGAGATAGGCCCTTCAACAATAAATTGTTAAAAACATTTCATTAAAGTATTCAAATAAACAAAACTACTGTTCATTTAGACAGTAAAACATATTATAATAAAATAACATAATATCTATTACAAAAAACACCCACTTCCTACTCAGCGTACAAGAAGCTTTCCGCTTCAGGTGGACCTTGGTGTCCCATCTAACAAATCCGATAGTGACATGGATCTCCTCAGGAAACAGAGTCCTGCTAGATATTACATCTACGTAAGCAAATAATATACTTCAGAAACAAAGTAGTAATTAGTCGCGTGACAAATTTGTGCCCTCTCTGTGTTTTCGCCGATAGACTTGTGGCTCTATGAATTCAGTGCGATAAAACATTGGGCAACAGGGTTTGTATTCCCCCCCCCCCCCCCCGGAAGCGCCATTTTTTATTCCGTTTGTACTAAATACGCAGATACAGTCATAATTATGTTATTTGAATTTAATTTTTAGAAAACGATTCACTATGTGGGAAAATGTGTATCTCTATTTTGAGTAAAATGGGATTGATATGGTTACGCCTTATCTTACTATTTCACATTTATAAGTTCAAGTGGCAAGAAACACTACAAGAAGTAAAACAATTGTTTAAGGCAACGACAATACTTATAGAGACAGATATTATAAATAAATACTTCACACATTGCCTATTTCTCGAAACTGTATTTCCTTCTGTAAGTATAGAATGAGTATATATTGAGTAATATTTAGGTAGCTGTCAACGCGTATCTTTACAGTTTCATTTAATAAGACAAACAAATATTCACTTCTCAAAATTAGCAACTATCAAAGGGAGTATATCAGATCAGTTTATTACGAATTATAAAACAATCAACGTATGACAGATTGGTGAGTTTGTACAGTGATTGCAATGATTGTGTCTGTAACGAGTCTGAAAATAAAAAGAAGTCGCAGTTCGCAGCCGACTGCTGCTTGGACTTCTAAATGATGCTGATAGCAGGGTATTGGTCTGGATAGTCACTTTTACAGCCTCCCGTATGATACGATAAAATAGACGAGAAGCTGTTTACTACTTTACTGAATTGAGTTTGCTGTTGTTGATTTGTTTTCTTCTTTTAATATAATGTAAACAATGGAAACTATTTCATGTACACAATTTTTTCGTGAATGATTTTTTATAATGCTTTTCATGTCTTAATCCTTCTTACACTGTATGAAAGGAAATAAAAGAATGAAATTAATTCTCGTAAGACAAAAAAGTTGGAACAGTAATGTTTGTCTTATTTAGTAGTATCTTTTTGTACTTGTTCCACTAGCGTAATAATTTGTAATTTGTGCAATCTTGGAAATGCTTCGTCTTTCGTGGTGGAGACTTCTAATCCTGTTTGAGTAAATCATAATTTGAGACACTTTGAATGTTACCTAAATATAAATATAAAAATTTTCAAAACGTCATTACTTACTTAACTTTTCCTCATAGTTTTTGTGTATATAATATAAATCTGACTATTAACATCAAATTTTCCCGCACTAACAATCAAATGCAATTTCAAAAGCAAGTCACATGTTTTCGACGAGCCTATGAGAGATCGGCAAAATATCGAGAAGATTGCTCGACGGGATATAGTGATCAAATAAAACTAATAAAGGTTCAAGAGAGTTAGCAAAATGAAGATTTATCAGACAATAAAGAGCCCGACTCTTTTACTGCCTGTTGCCTAGCAACGACTCCGATCCGTCATAGGCAGGTTCTCGTTCAGGGCAGAGTAACTTGTTCAGGTGTACTGAATATCTTGCTGATGTTACTTTTACTATAAAAATCATTAAATAAATCTTTAAATTAGGATTAAAAATTACCAATTCAATTAAATCTTGTCCTTCATTTTTTGTATAAGAAAATTATAATTTTTCATATGATTATTTTTAAACAATTTCTCACTTTAACAGTTCAATTTTATCTGATTAATATCGAAAAATAGAATATTGAGAGGTAATGCATGAATTATCATGAGTTGGTTAGCTCTAAGAATAGGTATATCTAAGAATACAAGCTCAGAAATTCTTTATATGGCGAATTTAAGAGATATAACTTCAAAGAATTGAAATAAACTATATTTACTAATATTTTTTATATAGGATAATATTCATACTTATTTTTCTGCCCTATATTATAGTTGAACATTTTTTTATTCTAGGTTTTTTTATTTGCTGAACCCAACAGAAAATAGGATGAAAATAACTTATAACTATAAAAGTAAAAACAATGCAATGGTGTAAGTCTCTCAAATCAGAACTTTTAATATGGTGTGACTCGAATTGTGCTTCCATAAAAGATTAAAGACACTTCAGATTTCTATAAAATCTGTATGGGAAGTCCCCCAATGTAGATTTGTAATGGTTATTGCGGAAAAGGTGGCTAAGATACCCATTGATATACTTTTTTGATTGCATCTTCATTCGATTTGTTCACCTGTTTTCAATTCATCTTTTCATTTTTTTTAAACCAAGTTTTCCGATTCTGAGATATGAAATCGTTTTTTAACACGTCAACGTATCTGCCCAATGTTCAGACATTATATATTATATAACCGACGCGACGGATGCCATGCTACAAGTAGGTTATGTTTTTAAAAATGCTACTTGAAAGAATATAGCATAAAAACTAGATCATGGAGAAGCCTTGGATCATCAGGCCAAGAAACGTATGTATTCGTAAGGAGTAAACGTGTCAAATACATGAAGAGGATTACCTGTCTTAAGGTATATCCGGTTTAAAGGTGAAGTATATGTATACTTCAAGTAGCTAGTAAGTTTCGTTAAGTTTTTTTTAACTTTACATAAGCGTTCCTTAAGTTAACAACCTGCATGGATATAACAATACGGTGTTAAAAATGAATAAGAATAAAAGCAATAAAGAGTTGTATATTATATAACTGAACATCCAGATCTCTAAAAGCCTATAAGATATTCTTTACAGTAACGAAGTGAAGAGTCCTTTATCAATACTGCAGGTTTCAGACTCTTAAATCAAGCAGTGTCTTTAAAATTTATAAATTTAGAAAATTCGAGACGTTGTTCAAAATCATATAAAAACTCAGTGCCAGAAATGTATGTATTTAATAATAGGCCTTTTAAAACCGATTGGCACACTCTCAGACCACCAATGGAGAGGATTTCCAAGACTTGTTATGAGAGAAGTCACCCTGATATGACGGAAAACCAGATATTCGCTTGGAAATGTGGAGTATTTAGTATAACAGTAAAACTCAATTGGTATATTCTTATCTGTAATCGTTCGACAGCCGGTTCCAGTCTAATTGGCACCTTTTATATAGTATTAGTGAATTAGATTTATAATTAATTTAATACTGTGGCAAGGTTCTTTTTAAAATAAAACAATATTGTAAATGTGTAGACACAACTCTCTCTTATATAACAATGTATTAAATTATTATTGACTATTTAAACTATTATCTAACTGAAAAACGCAAATAATTCTTGGCCCAAGTATTTAATTAGTTTTATATATGTTAGTATATGCGAATTTGAAACTTTTTATTAATGTACTTAAAATACTGATATATACTTGATTAATACTAAATGAATTGATTGATTGATACTGTTAACCAAAATATTAGACGCAGATCTTATTTTTAAATATATCAAATATTTAAAAATTCAGTAATCAAATAAAGCTGAAAAGCTTGTTGGTATTCGACCTTGTCCTTCCCACGCCTTACTTTCGCATTTAAGCTGTTTGAGTCAATAACTTTGTTCTGAATTCAACTCCAGAACTTTAATCACTCTGTTTCGAAACCTCCTACAACAATTTGTGGTAGTGGATTATGTACGATAATTATTCATTAAATTGGAAGTACCAATTGATTGATTTTGTGTCTTATTTAACAAAATTGTCCTTTAGTAACACTTATAGATATCAAATTAGTAGCATACTCAAATTGTAACATAATAGGGGTGTGAGAAGAGACTTTTGGTTGACAAATTATTTTCAGTTTGGGTAACAACAATCCTTTATTTAAAAAATATAAAGGTAACTGACGCATACCATAGCGCAAAGGTATGCTTTCAGTTGTGTAGGCTGTATTATGTTTCAAAACGCAAAATGAAGTTGGTTATCAGAAGTATTACATAACATATTTTAAACACACATTTACATGCAAGACTTTATTAAATGGTACGCACAGTGTCGTTGCGTTTTAGACCATTCAAAAAAAAAGGACAAAGGAAAATGGCTTAAAAGAAAAATATAAATTTTACACTATTTATATGAAATAAGAGAGTATCTTTTTGCATTATATTCCTACATATTTATAAATATTTATACCTCTCAAAACATTATCTATATACTTGTAATGTACGAGCATAGCATTAAATACATAAATTGAGGTATATGTTTCTTTTGTAGTAACCAAGTCAACGATTTAGAATAAGGTAGAAGAATAGTATACCCGATGAAACAATGCGATTACCTCTTCATCTAGATTACACTATATATTGTAGTCTACATGTATCTGATGTCAATGCGATGTAAAGAGTTTATTTTGAGCTTTCTTCTTCGCCGACTTTTTTATCTCTTCAGAAGAACGTTACTACTCCAGGTACCAGGAGACAAGTTTGTGACAGGGTCAGATTCCAGACGATGCACTAAGGGGTAGGTGAACTGTAACTAAACTCAACATTCACAAGGTATAAACGTGATCTCAATCTTTATTACCGATTACCGAACGTTCCCGTTTGATACAGTAACATTATCCCGTATACACCAAGGCCATGATCAGCTCAAGCTGTTACTTACGTTATTGTTTATTAGTAGAGGATCGATACCGACGTGGACTTCGTTAATGCCTCGGGCCATCAGCACGGGGTGAATCTCCTAAATCAAAATTCTAGAACCTAATTTTCTTTAATTCAAGTAATTTGAATGCGTTGGAGTTAATTATGAGTGTACATACTGCAAAAGAAATTTTAAGAACATACCAAGGTTTTAATGAAGTTATTAAAAGAGATGGACATTTTCAAAAATGCATAACCTCACAAAGTTACACATTAAATGTGAGTTAAAGAAATTACGTTTCTAATAAAAAGTCATATTTTAATTTCAGTAACATTTCATATACATACTGTAAATATTTCTCATTTGTTTTAGGCACCTTTTCTGTGTACCTGAATTTAAAGGATTCGAATCATTATTTGCAATACGTACAGTTTTTTCTGGTTTGAACAATGTTTTGCCGCCATCAAAGAAGGTATTTTAAAGGACTTTGGAAAGAAATGTTTTGAACATATTAATGTAATCCATATCCGATTTGACTTCATTTTAACGATTCCTGAAAAGTTAAAAGAGCTTGTGTCTTTTGTAAACAAATGTATGCATGAAACATTGTTTTAAGCTGTAAACATGGTAAGATAACGATGGTTTGGTTGTGTACCTGGACATATTATAGTATTAAGACATGCGTCACGCGTGGAGATAATTTCAAAGCCGTACTGCGAGTAAAACTCGTGTTAAGTTTTTAAATTAAATACTAAGTTTAAGATAGACACCAACTTTTGGTTGAGAATTACTTGGTACTTACTAATGGTACTGATATAAATAAATCTTTGAGCCTCACAGAGAGGGGTTAAAAATACAGCCCCTCAGGGAGGCTCGTCCTAACATCATTAACTACCCCTGCATCACTTCGTGTTCTTCCGCTCTTTATGTGCTTGCAGTATGGTTATCAATGGGATTTATTTTTAATATGCTGTGAAATATTCGTACTCCTATACTTGATTTAACTCTTTTTAAGGAATTATTCCCATCGTAGTTTTCTTGTTCAAAAATGCTAGACTACACACACTAGACCTGGACATCCTGGAACCTATAAAATTTCAATTTAAAATACTCAACAGTTTCAGTTATTTTAAAAATATTAACAGTAATTTATTTTAAATGTAAAACATATCTAATGGTAGGAACTGCATTCGATTCATCGAACATTTAATAACGTATATAATTGGAAGATTGGATAACATCCAACGCCTTCGTGTGTGTGCTTGTATCAAGGTAGGACAGAGGCATAGAGAGGTACCATCTGTCCATCGCAAACGAGGGGAGTTCAGCACTACTTAGACAAACTGCGTTCACAAAGAGCATTATGAGCGACATCCCGGGGTAATACCTCTATTTTGTCCATCGTAAACGAGGGGAGTTCAGCACTACTTAGACAACTGCGTTCACAAAGAGCATTATGAGCGACATCCCGGGGTAATACTTCTATCTGTCCATCGCAAACGAGGGGATTTCAGCACTACTTAGACAAACTGCGTTCACAAAGAGCATTATGAGCGACATCCCGGGGTAATACTTCTATCTGTCCATCGCAAACGAGGGGGGTTCAGCACTACTTAGACAACTGCGTTTCACAAAGAGCATTATGAGCGACATCCCGGGGTAATACTTCTATCTGTCCATCGCAAACGAGGGGGGTTCAGCACTACTTAGACAACTGCGTTCACAAAGAGCATTATGACATCCCGGGGTAATACTTATATCTGTCCATCGCAAACGAGGGGGGTTCAGCACTACTTAGACAACTGCGTTCACAAAGAGCATTATGAGCGACATCATCCGGGGTAATACTTCTATCTGTCCATCGCAAACGAGGGGGGTTCAGCACTACTTAGACAACTGCGTTCACAAAGAGCATTATGACATCCCGGGGTAATACTTATATCTGTCCATCGCAAACGAGGGGGGTTCAGCACTACTTAGACAACTGCGTTCACAAAGAGCATTATGAGCGACATCCCGGGGTAATACTTCTATCTGTCCATCGCAAACGAGGGGGGTTCAGCACTACTTAGACAACTGCGTTCACAAAGAGCATTATGAGCGACATCCCGGGGTAATACTTCTATCTGTCCATCGCAAACGAGGGGGGTTCAGCACTACTTAGACAACTGCGTTCACAAAGAGCATTATGAGCGACATCCCGGGGTAATACTTCTATCTGTCCATCGCAAACGAGGGGAGTTCAGCACTACTTAGACAACTGCTTTCACAAAGGGCTTCGGGCACGACATCTTGAAGCTTCACTTCTAATCTGTTCATCGCAATCGAGGGGGTTAAGCACTATGTGTGTGTACATAAATATATAACATACTTAAGTATATTTATATATATATATATATATATATATTATATATATATATTGTAACGTTAGTTTTTAGTAGGGTGCAAAACTTCAACCGTTTTGTAGCCTACGCGGATAGTTGCAGTTAGCTGGGTATTTCCCAGGGGTCTGGAGAGTTGTGTATTTCGGATATAAAGTGTTTGACTCAGAAAGCAAGTAGATCTCAAAAGATCTGTTAAAGTGGTTAGAGCCACAAGCTCATCATCGCCAACACTTTAAGGGGCAAAGAACCGATTTGATTTTAAAATTACGTATACGGAAACAGAAGCATGGTATACAAGTAACCAACCCACGCTCAATTGGTATTCCGTCACTGCGGGACAACCTAAGCTTACCCCACGAGAATTCAGTACAATCGGGTTTATAAATCGCTAAATAAAATGATCGTAATAAGATGTGCAATCATTTAAGGCTATGTCATATATATTTATCTTAATAGCGACCGCTCGTATATCCCGCTTATGACAGCAGATCGTAAATTTAGGGAAACCTAAATTTATTTCAGACAAGACCCGATTTTCACAGCAGTCCGAGAGAGCCTGACAATAAACGAAAGTTTTATTTAATCGAAAAAAACAATTTAATTTAATTCGCGTTTAAATCGTTATGACCCGCTTGTGACAGCAGATCGGAAATTTAGGGAAACCTAGATTTATTTTAGACGAGGACCGATTTTCACAGCAGTCCGAGAGCCTAATAATAAACGAAAGTTTTATTTAATCGAAAAACAATTTAATTTTAATCGCGTTTAATCGTTTATGACCCGCGCTTGTGACAGCAGATCGGAAATTTAGGGAAACCTAAATTTATTTTAGACAGGACCGATTTTCACAGCAGTCCGAGAGCCTAATAATAAACGAAAAGTTTTATTTAATCGAAAACAATTTTAATTTAATCGCGTTTAATCGTTATGACCCGCTTGTGACAGCAGATCGGAAATTTAGGGAAACCTAAATTTATTTTAGACAGGAACCGATTTTCCACAGCAGTCCGAGAGCCTAATAATAAACGAAAGTTTTATTTAATCGAAAAACGATTTTTAATTTAATCGCGTTTAATCGTTATGACCCGCTTGTTGACAGCAGATCGGAAATTTAGGGAAACCTAAATTAATTTTAGACAGGACCGATTTTCACAGCAGTCCGAGAGCCTAATAATAAACGAAAGTTTTATTTTAATCGAAAACAATTTAATTTAATCAGCGTTTAATCGTTATGACCCGCTTGTGACAGCAGATCGGAAATTTAGGGAAAACCTAAATTTAATTTTAGACAGGACCGATTTTCACAGCAGTCCGAGAGCCTAATAATAAACGAAAGTATTATTTAATCGAAAACAATTTAATTTAATCGCGTTTAATCGTTATGACCCGCTTGTGACAGCAGATCGGAAATTTAGGGAAACCTAAAATTACAGTTTAGACAGGGACCGATTTTCATCAGCAGTCCGAGAGCCTAACTAATAAACGAAAGTTTTTATTTAATCGAAAAAACAATTTAATTTAAATCGCGTTTAATCGTTTATGACCCGCTTGTGACAGCATATCTGAAATTGTAGGGAAACCTAAATTAATTTTAGACAGGAACCGATTTTTCACAGCAGTCCGAGAGCCTAATAATAAAACGAAAGTTTTTATTTAATCGAAAACAATTTAATTTAATCGCGTTTAATCGTTATGAACCCGCTGTGTGACAGCAGATCGGAAATTTAGGGAAACCTAAATTTTATTTTACGACAGGAAAAAAAAAAAAAAAAAAAAACACCGATTTTCACATGCAGTCCGAGAGCCTAATAATAAACGAAAGTTTTATTTAATCGAAAACAATTTAATTTAATCGCGTTTAATCGTTATGACCCGCTTGTGACAGCAGATCGGAAATTTAGGGAAACCTAAATTTATTTTAGACAGGACCGATTTTCACAGCAGTCCGAGAGCCTAATAATAAACGAAAGTTTTTATTTAATCGAAAAACAATTTAATTTAATCGCGTTTTAATCGTTATGACCCGCTTGTGACAGCAGATCGGAAATTTAGGGAAACCTAAATTTAATTTTAGACAGGACCGATTTTCACAGCAGTCCGAGAGCCTAATAATAAACGAAAGTTTTATTTAATCGAAAACAATTTAATTTAATCGCGTTTAAATCGTTATGACCCGTTACTAATGGTGAAGATAACTAAATTATTACTACAATATACTTAATTCTATATGCGTACAAATTCAATGAAAATATGCATGAAAATTCTTGAACATGCAGAGTGAAGAACGTGCAAAGAAAATTTACGTTAAATATTGCAAGCCAAGCTAAGCAAAACAAACAGAAATTTACTACAACTATTGCACCATGAATAATGAAATAACTAATTAAACTCGGAATAAATAGTTACCTGTCAAATGAAATTGAAGTTGTCTGAAAATGTCCTCTGCTCGCTGTACTGTCCTTCCACCTCGATAATCACGCTTCTCCGTATCGAACCCCTCTCGCCGGCCCTCGCCAATCCCTTTATCAGTCGACTACCGCGCTCTAGGTGGCGGCAGCTACAATCTTTAACAGCGCCCCCCGCGGATTCTAACGGCAATCTCGTCCGCGACGGTAGCGGCGCCGTGCGAGTTTTACTACAGCCAGGACATTAAAACTATCTTCTCGCTTCCACTTGATACAATTTAATGTAAAACAATATAGTATTTCACTGTTCTGACCCAAAAAAAAAAACACTTCAAAATTTGGGACCATTACACCCCCCACTTAGTTCGGTCAAAAAAAAAAGAAACGGAAAAAAGAAAAAAGAACTCTGTTTTACTCAAAATGAACTTTCTTTTTTACTCTAATAACATAAATAAAACTTCTAAACTAAAAATAAGTATTTCCTTCAGCCTCCAAATTTAAACTTATTTCCTATAGTATGTTTTGTCAACCTTGACAAATAACAAAAACAAAAGGTAACTAAAAATTTATCTTGCTTCTTCGCAATCAGAAAAACTTTATACGGATGCCTTCATCGCATCCTTTTAATGTAGGTACTTTACGTTTACCCTCTTGAACTTCCCATCTTCGGAATATATTCTTATTCTCTTCGGGTGTCTCTTTTTCCTTTTAACCTTTTTCGGTCGCCTTTGTATTGCGTGTTTCACCGTCGTATTCTCCTCGCGGTGTTCCACTCTGTTTCAGGGACGAAGTCTCGGCTTCCATTTCAATACTCTCCCTCGGTTCGATATCTTTCAACCGTATCGTCTCCTCGTTCTTCGCACACAGTCTTTCATCAATCACTTCCCCAAGAGTCCGAAGCCGCGATTGATAGACATGGAGAAACCGGCCTATCGGACTCGACTTTCATTTCTCTTTCATGGTCATTCGTCCGTTGGTTCCCTGGCTCCACGTCTAGGTCCCTTACTGCCTCGTCGTCGATAAGGGCAATGAGGTCATCCGTTGCTGCGGAATCTTCCTCCACGTCGACCTTCCATCGGGGCCGGGTGAGACGGTCCAGGTCGATAAAGAGGGCCGAACAGATTCAACGTGCCGCATGGATGGATATCCGAGTTCGGCCGCTCGAAGCAGATCCTTCCAGTACTGGATCATTTACTGACCCACTCGCTTCTCCCTGGAGTGAGGTCGCTGTTTCTTTTGGGGAGAGGCTAGTTTGTCCTCGAACCGTAAGGAAACATATCCGCTATATCGCCCGGCTCGGCGTAACGAAAGTCCTCGACGCCAACACGCCCCGCTCGGAGGACCGAAGCGATGTTCTTCCGGATCGATTTTCCACTCGCTTTTTTTTCCTTCTAATCGTGCCTTCCTTGACCAGCACCTCCGCATACATACACACGAAGGCGCCGCAATCGTACGAGTTTCTCTTGTCGAGGGATATCCTTGGGTGACGTCTACCGTTTTCCATGCCTCTACCTTCCGGTTCCTTCTCGTGGCCTCGTATGTCAGGAAATCTCGCACTGTCCCTCTCTCCGCTTCGTTATTCCATCCGCAAGAGTCGTACGCGGTGATTGTATTTTCTTCGACCATCACCACGATTAAGATCCAGTGTCCCCTGCTACCACGGTCTGGGAGGTGTACGGGAACGAATAACATATCGTTTTGAAAGATATCTTCTTTCTTAAACCGGTTATTGACCGCCTGGTATCTTTTCTCCTTCCAGTCCTTGAAGAAGAACGTATCGAACATATAGATCGATGGAAGACACACTTTGTGGTACCAATTCCGTCTCTCTATAATTCGTAAGTAGGCCTCAATGACGACGTCGTTCATCAATGTGTCTTTCGCCGCTAAAACATCGATTTCGGTTTGGTTAACCGTGATTAGTTTTCTCAGACCCTTCATTCTTAACCACAGGTATTTACCTGAAAGCCACACAAAACAAGCATCATGCAAAGCAGTTTACTAACCAGCTAGCCAGTACCTTCACCACCAGTAACATTAACGAATGAACGTTTTTAAGTCTTTTTACGTGGGCATTACTATTTTTACCCGTGACCTCATCGGTTATACGGTATATGTTATAACCTACTTTAGAATCGATTTTAAAGGGTCCTCTGTACTTTGGAGCTAATTTTGCGGCAAAAGCGTTAGCGGCTGAAGAAAAGAGCGTGATTTCTTTTTAGGACTCTATCGCCCACGTTATACGTTACTTCTCGTCGTCTTAAATTATATACACCCTTGCTTGATTGTTATAAGCTGCCCTTAGGTTCAGATGACATCTCTCGTATAAACGTTGAAATCGATCATACCTTTCCTTATGGATATCGGCTGTTGAGAGGGGTCGTTTATTTAATCATTCCCTTTCTTCGAAAAACCCGGATAGGGATTTCGGTGGCTTCAGCTCTCTGCCCAAAGTTAAGCATAGCGGGAGTGAACTTTGTACTGCCATGATACCGCTGTATTCATCGCGTATCTGAACTCTGAAATGTTTCACGTTCCCACTCTCGATGGTCATTCTTAACGTATTGGGCAATCATCGTTCCCAGCACGCGGTTATATCTCTCTACCGGGTTCGACTGAGGTGAAAAATGGAGCAGTATAATTGACCTCGATTCCCCAATCCTCAGCTAGTTCCTTAAAAATCTTCGACCGTGAATTGTGTTCCGTTGTCTACTATAAGTACCTCAGGTGAATCCGTACCTAAGTAATATCAATTCCTTAAATTGATTGCATACTTGGCGAGCGTTGGCAAGTCTTATGGGTGCTATTTCTACCCATTTGCTAAAAACAGTCTTGGAAAACCACCGCATAAGTGTTTACCATCTTTTTGATCTAGGTAAACGGCCCAATCAAATCCGCCGAAAACTGCGAACCAAGGCCCCTTTGGTCGTCTAAATTTCATTATTCCGGCGGGTTTCTTTTGTTCACTCTTGAATTTCTGGCACGTCTCACATGAAGCGACATAATTTCGGACTTCTTGCCGCCATCTCGGCCAGTAGTATCTTTCTGCAATTCGTTTGGCTGTCTTTCGATAGCCGAAGTGCCCAGCCGTTTCCTTATCATGAGTTTCCTCAAGTACTCGATTTTTCTCCTCCTCGGGAACACACATCTTCCAATCCAAACTCTTCTGACGCCCCTCTCCTGGGCCTCTGTAGGGAATATATCTGTATAGTTTTCCTCCTCTTATGGCAAACCGAGGGAAACTACGGGGATTTTTCTTAACTTTTGTGTATTAGGTTATCATACCATGACATTGGGAGATAGTCGCCGCAATTTGAATTACTTTCCTTCTCTGAGCTTTCTATTACAAAACACCTTCAGAGAATGATCACTAACTTTCGTCGTTTTCGGTTTGTTTGATCAGTCCTTTCAGGAGGGTTTCTCGATAAGAGCATCGGCTACTCTATTTTAAAGCACCTTTACGGTACTGGACTGAAAAAATCGTGTTGCTGCAACTCGAGGATCCAGCGGGCCAACCGACCGGTTGGTTGTTGTATCTTCATTAACCATTGCAGTGCTTGGTGATCGGTGATTGCGAGGGAAATGGTACCCTTCGATATAAGGTCTAAATTTTTTTACCGCCCATACCAAAGCTAAACACTCTTGTTCAGTGACCGTAAACTTCTTTTCCCCGTCCGTTAACAGTCTACTGGCATACGCTATAACCACCTCTTTACCCTTTCGCTTCTGGCTCAAGGTGGCGCCTAAAACCCTATTTTGAGACGGCATCTACCTGTAGGACAAATTGTTCGCTGAAGTCTGGGCATGCTAGAATAGGGGTGTTTGTTAGGCGGCGTTTCAGTTCGACGAAAGCCTCTACATGAGTCGCTGTCCAATCCCACTTAACCGCTTTTCTCAGCAGTTTAGTAAGTGGGCGCCGTCAGAGTCGCGAAACCTGATATGAATCGGCGATACCAACTCGCAAGACCCAAGAAGCTTCGGAGGTTTCTTATATTCCTCGGCGTTGGAAAGTCTAAGATAGCGGACACCTTATCTGGATCTGTGGATATTCCTTGATCGTTTTATAACGTGTCCCAAATATTTTAAGCGGTGTCTGGCAAAACTTGCACTTCTCCGGGTTAAGCTTTTAGGCCAGCTCGTCGAAGACGTTGAAATACTTCTCTCAGAGATTCTAAATGTTCCTCGAAATTCGATGAAATAATAATCAAGTCATCTAGATAGGCGAAAGCTTTGGGTTCCAATTCCGGGCCTATTATGGTATCGAGAAGTCGTTGAACGTTGCTCCCCGCTGAGTGCAAACCAAACGGCATCCTCGTAAATTGGTAGAGTCCTTTTCCTGGGTACTGTAAAAGCGGTTATGGCGCGACTTTCCTTCGATAAACCCACCCTGCCAATACCCTGATTTTTAAGTCGAGCGTGGAAATAAATTTGGCTTCCTTGAGTTTTTCTAGGATAGAGTTGATTTGAGGTAGGGGATAAGCATCTTTCTCGGTTTTTGCATTTACCTTTCGGAAGTCCACACAAAACCTAAAATTTTCCGGAAGGTTTCTTGACTAATACAACTGGAGAACTCCAGGGACTATTCGATTTCTCGATTATCCCGTCCGCCAACATTGATATCAACTTCATCGTTGATCACTTTCTGCATTGCGGGTTACGTGGATAAAATCTCTGTTTAATCGGTTCGTCGTTCTTTAATTTTAATCACATGTTCTACTATGTGGGTAAGACCAGGGGAATCCTTTAAACTCCGCTAATTCGTTTTCCAAAACTCTCTAAGCTCCTCTTCTTCCTCCTCGCTTAGCGTGGACGATAGCATTTATAGCTGTCCCCTCACAGTTATTTACGCCGTACTCTTCTCTTGGAAAATAGTTTTCTTTTTTAAAGTCAATTAGTTTTAAATGGCGCTATTACGTCCATGCCTAAAATAATCGGAGAAGTAAGACCTGAGACGTTAATCAACTTAAACGCGTGTTGTATGTTTTCGATACTTCCTTCAAAATTCGATCCCTCTCCTTGCTTCGGTTTTTGTCCCATCGGCCATTTGAATCTGAAGTTTTTTCAGTCGTAATCCGCGCTCCTTTACTCATTAGCACATCATACGTTGTATCGTTTACAAGGGAGATCATTGCCCCCGTGTCGACCAGGGCCCATACTAACATCCCACAGAACAATACGGGTACGTTACGGTCTTATGTCTTTATTCCGAACTTCGGCTGGACAGGTTTTGGTGAATTCGGCTATATATTTTACCCACTGCTGCCATTCAGCGGAGGTTCTTAAATTCGTTTGCGGGGCTCCAGGTGACCTCCTTTCGCCTGAGCCCTCACTCCGTTTCCCAAGTTGCATTTGCAATCCGTAGTTTTTAAAAACCAGGGGTCTTGCAAAAGTAACATTTTTAGGGTTTTCGGGAAGCGACAATTCCTAAAAATGTGACCGGGTTTCTCACAGTTCCAACATACAAAACTAGAAGTATTCTTCGGATAGTTGTGTTTCTCTGAGAGGCTATACTTTCTCTTCTTTACAACTTTTCGTCCTTCCTTAGTATCCCATTTCCGGCCTACCAGATAATTTATTCGTCCTCTCAAACACTTTATTTTCTTCGTTATTTATTGACTTCCGAGGATGTTCCCGTTGATCTCGATTAGGATGTTTCATTGTGTGATCTGAGTGTATCAGCCGCTGCCTTATTGGTGACATTTGAAACACCAAACGTTATTTTAAATTCTTATTTTTGGGGCTATATGCGGTTTCAGGGCACCAGGGACTGAGCTGGACCTGGCGGTGGCCGATATAAGTTGAGTTTCTCGGATATACATCTCGTAGTGTTCTGCCGAAGAAAATGAGTTCACTAATCGTTCGTATGTCTTGCCCTCTTTAAACTCAGCTTGTACTTCGGTGTGCATATTTGCATATAACCTATCAAGCTTATCTACGGGCGTCCATTACCGCCTCTTTCGTCGCATCAACGTATTCAAGGCCACTACAAACGTCCCTGATGGGTTCACTGTCCACCTTGTGTTCTACGTTTTATTTCATCGTCCATGTTCGTCTTATAGCCTACCGGAAGGAAGTTTAGCTCGAAATCCTGACGAAAATCTTCAAAACTGTCCCAAAAACTCTCTATTATTTCGATACCACAGTAAAGCGGGATTACCCTTTAGCAATTCAGGGAGTGCTTTTATCAGATCGCCCCCGATACATTATAAGCCTCCATCAGCTCATCGAGTCTTTCAAGAAAAGACACTGGATTTCGCTCTCCGTCGAAAATGTAAATTCCACTTCTAATTGTGTTGCATATCTCAGCGGAATTGACATGCGGCTGTCGGGAAAGGCGCTCATCTCTCAATCTTTGATTTTCGTTAGAATAGTGCGTTACATGCCGCCTAAGAGAATCGTGGAGAAATCCCAGGTGCAATGTATTGACTTGTCGCCAGAGCTGGAAGTTTAAAAGCATCGGTATACACAGATCTTGTTGCGGCCATCGTAAGGTGCATAACTCGCATAGTCGTGTCCAGTATCCCAGTTGGACTTGGCCTTACTCCGCGTCTTCAGTGAAACTAAAAGCCTCTTTACTTCGTCGTCACTAGTATCGGGTGGAACCTCGAGTATCTCCCTCAGGTTTAACCTCTCGGCTTCTTTTATCAGTCTCTGCTTCACTGGTATTCGGCCCAACTGGGTCGTTGCCAAAGGATTCTCTTCCGCCTACAGCCTCATCTCGTCCTGTCCGGCTGTGAGCGAAGAAACTGTACGAAAGATTTTCTTAGATAATCTGTCGTCCTACCCTCGGTGTCCAAGTCGTGTTTTTTTAGCATTTTCAGTTATTAACTGGGCTTTTCGTGAGTCTGTATATCCACCCCACGACTGGATCTAACTCAGAAGGGGAATAACTAGTCGTGGGAAAACGCCATTGTTGTTTGGTCCTTCGAAGTCAACAGTGGCAAACCCAAATCTCGTTTTTCGATACCTTTAATTTGTGATTCGCTAGTATTTTCAGAGGAAACTAGTAGTCACAATCGTAGGTATTTGTTTTTGGTGTTCTGAGTCTGTTGTTGACTTTTCGGGCCTATTCGTGTTTCCACCCTTGGTAGAACGTGCATTTGAGCGAAAAAGTATTCGCACAGTCGCCAAAACCCCGTTGGTCGAAGCATTTTATAAACACTATCTCGCTAAACCTCTTACTAAAAGTTTATCTTTTACGTTCGAAGAATATTACACTCGTACAATCACTATACCCGTCCCTGTTCGGGCGCCATTTTGTAACGTTAGTTTTTTAGTAGGGTGCAAAACTTCAACCGTTTTGTAGCCTACGCGGATAGTTGCAGTTAGCTGGGTATTTCCCAGGGTCTGGAGAGTTGTGTATTTCGGATATAAAGTGTTTGACTCAGAAAGCAAGTAGATCTCAAAAGATCTGTTAAGTGGTTTAGAGCCACAAGCTCATCATCGCCAACACTTTAAGGGGCAAAGAACCGATTTGATTTTAAAATTAACGGTATACGGAAACAAAAGCATGGTATACAAGTAACCAACCCACGCTCAATTGGTATTCCGTCACTGCGGGACAACCTAAGCTTACCCCACGAGAATTCAGTACAATCGGGTTATAAATCGCTAAATAAAATGATCGTAATAAGATGTGCAATCATTTAAGGCTATGTCTATATATTTATTTAATAGCGACCGCTTTCGTATATCCCGCTTATGACCAGCAGATCGTAAATTTAGGGAAACCTAAATTTATTTCAGACAAAGACCGATTTTCACAGCAGTCCGAGAGCCTGACAATAAACGAAAGTTTTATTTAATCGAAAAAAACAATTTAATTTAATCGCGTTTAATCGTTATTGACCCGCTTGTGACAGCAGATCGGAAATTTAGGAACCTAGATTTATTTTAGACAGGACCGATTTTCACAGCAGTCCGAGAGCCTAATAATAAACGAAAGTTTTATTTAATCGAAAAACAATTTAATTTAATCGCGTTTAATCGTTATGACCCGCTTGTGACAGCAGATCGGAAATTTAGGGAAACCTAAATTTATTTTAGACAGGACCGATTTTCACAGCAGTCCGAGAGCCTAATAATAAACGAAACGTTTTATTTTAATCGAAAACAATTTAATTTAATCGCGTTTAATCGTTATGACCGCGCTTTGGTAGACAGCAGAGCTCGGAAAATTTAGGGAAACCTAAATTATAACTTTTAGGACAGTAGCCGATTTTTCACCAGCAGTTCCGAGAGCCTAAATAATAAACGAAAGTTTTTATTTAAATCCGAAAAAACGATTTAAAATTTTAAGTCGCGTTTATTTAATATCGTTATGAACCCGCTTGTGACAGCAGATCGGAAATTTTAGGGAAACCTCAAATTTAAATTAATTTTAGACAGGACCGATTTTTCACACAAGCAGTCCGAGAGCCTAATAATAAACGAAAGTTTTATTTAATCGAAAACAATTTAAATTTTAATCGCGTATTAAATCGTTATGACCCGCTTGTGACAGCAGATCGGAAATTTAGGGAAACCTAAATTTATTTTAGACAGGAACCGATTTTTACACAGCAGTCCGAGAGCCTAATAATTGAAACCGAAAGGTTTTATTATAATCGACAAACAATTTAATTTAATGCGCGTTTAATCGTCGTTATGACCCGCCTTGTGACAGCAGAGATCGGAAATTTAGGGAAACCCTAAATATAATTTTTAGACAGGACCGATTTTTCACAGCAGTCCGAAGAGCCTAATAAATAAACGAAAGTTTTATTTTAATCTGAAAACACAATTTAATTTAATCGCGTTTAAATCGTTATGACCCGCTTGTGACAGGCAGATCGGAAATTTTTAGGTGAAAACCTAAAAATTTAAATTTTAGACAGGACCGAATTTTTCACAGCAGTCCGGAAGAGCCTAATAATAAACGGTAAAATTTTATTTTAATCGAAAAACAATTTTAATTTAAATCGCGTTTAATCGTTATGACCCGCTTTGTGACAGCAGATTCGGAAATTTAGGGAAACCTAAATTTATTTTAGACAGGGACCGATTTTCACAGCAGTCCGAGAGCCATAATAATAAACGAAAAAGTTTTATTTAATCGAAAACCATAACTTTAATTTAATCGCGTTTTTTTAAAATCGTATATGTACCCGCTTGTGACCAGCAGATCGGAAACTTTTGGGAAACCTAAAATTTATTTTAGGACAGGACCGCGATTTTCTCACAGCAGTCCGAGAGAGCCCTAATAATAAATCGAAAGTTTTATTTAATCGGAAAAACAATTTAAATTTAATCGCGTTTAATCGTTATGACCCGCTTGTGGACAGCAGATCGGAAATTTAGGGGAAACCCTTAAATTTATTTTTAGACAGGACCGATTTTTCACAGCAGTCCGAGAGCCCTAATAATAAACGAAAGTTTTATTTAATCGTAAAACAATTTAGATTTAATCGCGTTTAATCGTTAGTGAACCCGCTTTGTGACAGCAGATCGGAAATTTAAAGGGAAACCTAGATTTATTTTAGACACGGACCGATTTTCACAGCCAGTCCGAGAGCTACTATAAAAACGAAAGTTTTTTCATTTAATCGAAAAACAATTTAAGTTTAATCGCGTTTAATCGTTATGAACCAGTCGCCTTGTGACAGCAGATCGGAAAATTTAGGGAAACCTAAATTTATTTTAGACAAGGAACCGAATTTTCACAGCCGACTCCGAGAGGCCCTAATAAAAAACGGAAAGTTTTAATTTTAATCGGAAAACAATTTAATTTAAATTTTTCGCAGTTTAATCGTTTTATGGACCCGGCTTGTGACAGCAGATCGGAAATTTAGGGAAAAACCTAAATTAATTTTAGACAGGACCCGATTTTCACATGCAGTCCGAGAGCGCCTAATAGATAAACGAAAGTTTTATATTTAATTCGAAAAACAATTTAATTTATACTCGCGTTTAATTCCTTTTTATGACCCGCTGTTGTGGAAGCAGATCCGGAAATTTAGGGAAAACCTAAATTAATTTTAGACAGGACCGATTTTCACAGGCAGTCCGAGAGCCTCAATAATTAACGAAAGTTTTTCATATTAATCGAAAACAATTTAATTTATTAATATCGCGTTTAATCGTTTATGACCCGCTTGTAGACAGCAGGATCGGACGAAATTTTAGGGGAACACCTAAATTTATTTTAGACAGGACCGATTTTCACAGCTTAGTCCGAGAGCCTAATAATAAAACGAAAGTTTTATTTAATCGAAAAACAATTTTAAATTTTAAATCGCGTTTAAATTCGTTATATGACCCGCTTGTGACAGCAGAATTCGGTAAATTTAGGTGAAACCTAAATTAAATTAATTTAGGACAGGACCGATTTTCACAGCAGTCCGAGAGCCTAATAAATAAACGAAAAGTTTTATTTTAAATCGAAAACAATTTAATTTAATCGCAGTTTAATCGGTTATGACCCGCTTTGTGACTCGCAGATCGGAAAAATTTTAGGGAAACCTAGATTTATTTTAGACAGGACCGATTTTCACAGCAGTCCGAGAGGGCCTAATAATAAACGTAAAAGTTTTATTTACATCGAAAAACAATTTAATTTAATCGCGTTTAATCGTTATGACCCCGATTGTGATCAGCAGATCGTGAAATTTTGGGAAAACCTAAAATTAATTTTTAGACAGGAACCGATTTTTGCTCAGCAGTCCGAGAGCCTAATAATAAACGAAAGGGTTTTTATTTAATCGAAAACAAATTAATTTAATCCGCGGTTTTAAAAATCCGTTATGACCCCGTTATCTAATTGGTGAAGATAACTAAATATTTACTACAATATACTTAATTCTATTATGCGACACAAATTCAATGAAAAATATGCGATGAAAATTCTTGCACATGCAGAGTGAAGAACGTGCAAAGAAAATCTTAACGTTAAAATTATTGCAAGCCAAGCTAAGCAAATACAAACAGAAAATTTTACTACAACTATTGCACCATGAATAAATGAAAAAACTAATTATAACTCGGAATAATAGTTACCTGTCAAATGAAAATTGAAAGTTGTCTTAAAATGTCAGCCTCTGCCTCGCTGGTGATACTGTCCTTCAAACCTCGATAATCCACTGCTTACTTTCCGATATCGAACCCCTCTCGCCGGCGCACGCCCCTCCAGCCGAATCCCACTTTATCAGTCGACTACCGCGCTCTTAGGTGGCGGCAGCTACAATCTTTAACACGCGCCCCCGCGGATTCTACGGCAAATCTCGTCCGCAGACGGTAAGCGCGCCGTGCGAGTTTTACTACAGCCGAAGGACATGAAAAAAAAACTATCTTCATCTTCTCGCTTCCACTTGATAATACAATTTAATGTAAAAAAATTCTCGTATTTCCAACTGTTCTGACCCAAAAACCCAAAAAAAAATACACTTCAAAAATTTGGGACCTTACACCCCCCACTTAGTTCGGCTCAAAAAAAAAAGAAACGGGGGAAAAAAAATGAGAAAAAGAACTCTGTTTTACTCAAAATGAACTTTCCTTTTTACTATTAATAACATAAAATAAAAACTTCTAAACTAAAAATAAGTATTCCTTCAGCTCCAAATTTTTAAACTTATTTCCCTATACGTAATGTTTTGTCAACCTTGACAAATATAACAAAAACAAAAGGTAACTAAAATATTTATCTTGCTTCTAATCGCAATCAGAAAAAATTTATATACGGATGCCTTCCATCGCATCCTTTTAATGTAGGTACTTTACGTTTTATCCCTCTTGAAACTTTCCCATCCTTTCGGAATATATTCTTATTCTCTTCGGGTGTCTCTTTTTCCTTTTACCTTTTTCGGTCGCCTTTGTATTGGGCGTGTTCTTCACCGTCGTGATTCTCCTCGCGGTGTTCCACTCTGTTTCAGGGGTCGAAGTCCTCGGCTTCCATTTCAATACTCTCCCTCGGTTCGATATCTTCAACTCGTATCGTTCTCCTCGTTCTTTTTCTTCGCACATGGTCCTTTCTCATCAATCAAACTTCCCAAGGAAGTCCGAAGCCCGCGATTGATAGACAATTGGAAGAATGGAAACCGGCCTATCGGACTCCGACTTTCATTTCTCTTTCATGGTCATTCGTCCCGGTTGGTTCCCTGGCTCCCAGGGGGGGGGGGGGGGGGGGGGGGCGTCTAGGTCCCTTAGTTGCCCTCGTTCCGATAAGGGCAATGAGGTCATCACGTTTGCTGAAGGAATCTTCCTACCACGATCGACCTCCATCGGGCCGGCCTGGGTGAGACGGTTTCCAGGTCGATAAAGAAGTGCGACGATACAGATCGAACGTGCCGCATGGAAGGATATCCGAGTTCGGCCGCTCGAAAGCAGATCCTCCAGTACTGGATCATTTACTGACCGCACCACTCCCTCTCGCTTCCTTCTCCTTCTTCTCTTCCCTGGAGTGAGGGTCGCTGTTTCTTTTTGGGGGGGAGAGGCTAGTTTGGTCCCTCGAAACACGTTAAGGAAACATATCCGGCTATATCGCGCCCGGTTTACGGGTCGTAAACGAAAGTCCTCCTTCGACGGCCAACACGGACCCCCGCTCGGAGGACCGAAGACGATGTTCTTCCGGATCGATTTTCCACTGCTTTTTTCCTTCTAATCGTGCCTTCCCTTGACAGCACCTCCGCTAACTATACACACGAAGGCAGCCGCAATCGTACGACGTTCTCGTGTCGAGGGATATCCCTTGGGTGCCGTCTTAACGTTTTCCATTTGCCTCTACCTTCCGGTTCCTTCTCGTGGCCTGTATTTCAGGAAATCTCGCACTGTACCTCTCTCCGCTTCAGTTATTCCATCCGCAGAGGTCGTACGCGGTGATTGTTTTTCTTCGACCATCACCACGATTTAAGAATCCAGTGTCCCCTGCTACCACGGTCTGGGAGGTGTACGGGAACGAATAACCATAATCGTTTTGAAAGATATCTTCTTTCTTAAACCGGTTATTGACCGCCCTGGTATCTTTTTCTCCTTCCAAGTCCTTGAAGAAAGAACGTATCGAAAAATAGATCGATGGAAAATGACACCCACTTTGTTTGGTACCAATTCTCGTCTCTCTATTTTTAAATTCGTAAGTTGGCTCAATGACGACGTCGTTCATCAATGTGTCTTTCGCCGCTAAAACATCGATTTTCGGTTTTGGTTATCCGGTGATTGTTTTTCAGACCCTTCTTCTTTAACACTGGTATTACATGAAAGCCACACAAATCAAGATCATGCACAAAGCATACAGTTTGACTAACCAGCTAGACAAGTAACTTAACCACAGTAACCTTTTAACGACATGAACGTTTTTTTTTATGTCTTTTACGCTGGGCCATTACTATTTTTACCCGTGACCTCAACGGTTATAACGGTATATGTATATAACCTACTTTAGAAATCGATTTTAAGGGTTCCTCTGTACTTTGGAGCTAATTTTGCGGCAAAGCGTTAGCGGCTGAAGAAAGAGCAAATAAAATTTCAAATAAAATTGTGTATAATATTCTATTGGTAAATAGTTGTGTTTTTAAACTGTATTGAAACCGAATACATCGTCCGCTCGCACACCCACAGCAAACCATTCAGGGGGGAAAGCGCGCGCCCATGGTGGCGAACGAGTGGATGCCGAGATCAAAACTAAACTAGGGAAAAAAAAAAGAACCACGTGGTCAGCATACTCAGGTTCATTTACTAAGGACACAAATATAGGGGCCTATCTAGTTACAATATAAATATATAAGTATATATACTAATAAATTAAAAAAAAAATAAAAAAAAAAGTGCCTGCAGTAGTATATACCGCAAACAATCCTTATCCCTTATCTGGTGCACCTGGATTAAAAAATTAGGAAACGCCATAATTTGAAACAAGAAATGGCCAATTCCACCCGGTATCCTTCGGATAAAGGGCGGGCTCCTAATGAAATCCAATAAATAACGAAATAAATATTCTAAAACTAAATTAAAATTAAATAACCAAATTTATAAACTATATAAATGGCAACAATAAACAATAACAAATATAAATAAAGAATTTTGAGCAGGGTACTCACAGATGTTGTCTAGTTGAAATGTCCCATCATGGTGGGCCCGTCCTTCCAAGCAGAAGCGCAAAATCGAAGGTTCTCTGCGCACCACGCATGATGGAGAGATGTCAAGAAGAAAATCTATTCATCTCCTGGACCTCATCAGTGAGGGGCCGTAAACTTAGCCGCACATGTTTAGAAGGAGAACAGCTCAGCAAAACTAAATAAAAACACTTAGTTAAACAAAAATTTTAACTTGGAGCTACTCCTAACTTGTACACCACGGCTCGGAGTCTTTGCATTCTACCGGAAAGGCCAAAACGCCTTCAAATGGTCAGTGGCCCTCTGCAGCCAAATTAAACCACACACTCATACACTATATTAAACACACATGAGCCGGGTGAGATATAGGTATTGTACCGGCTCGCACTCCCCCCCCAAAAGGAGGAAACTCCCCCTCTGTAAATTTCTTCTCAAAATGAAGAACCAAAAAACGAAATGCCTCTCCCCCAATGGTTGATGAATTATAAACCGGGAACCCTGAATGAAGGTTCTGCAGAAGATAAAACCAGAAAATCCCAGTTGGAGGCAAGAAATCCCTCCAAGAGTTGCGTGGGTACAAAGAATAAAACAGGAACCTTGATCAGGAAGAAGGAGCAGAGGTGAGAGGTGATCAGGACTCTGGGACCTAAAACCCTCCCGCACAGACTAAGAGAGAAATCACGGATTGACTCCGGCAAGGCTTCAGATGGGATATGTGCGCCTTCCTGAAAATCTTCCCGGGGGACTGAGGATCTCCCAGCGGGGCAGTCACCGGAAGTCAGAAACTTCAAAGGGATGCGGTGGGGACCAGTCCAACTGTAGGCAAAAGTTATTTTAGGCAGCTCTTTTTTCCACAGCCGAACTGGGACTGGGTGTGCCTTGCAGTAAAAAACGAGATCCCCACACCTGGAGGCGATTGGCAATACGACCTCGGTTGTACTTCTCCTTACTAACTCCCTAGCCCGAATGAGATTCCGCCTGGCTGCCTCCCAAGCTGGCTATCCACATTTGGGAGTAGTCAGTAACCTGGAGGTGGCAGAAGATCGCTAATTTCCAAAAGGTTCGCCAAAAGGGTTGTTTGGGCGGAAAGCCAAAATAATAACTCGAAAGGTTACCGCCTTGTGACTTTCTTCGCTGGGCCGTATTTAAAGGCCAAAAATTGGATCCAGGTAGTTGTTGATCCCAGGGTGGTCTGATTTTCCGCCATGAAAGGCAATGAGGAGGAGCAGATCGAAGATTGCGATTAAAAACCCGTTCGGCAGTAGAGAAGGGCTGAGGATAGAAAGGGGAAGTAGTCCACATGGCGGATTCCGTTGCCCAAAGCACATTCCTGTTAAAGTTATTGGAGACAAACTGGTGAACCATTATCGGAAAACTAAGGGTGGCGGGGATTCCAAAGTGTTGAAAAAAAAAAAAAAAATTGGTTTTACGAAGTGCTTGGCACCGGTGGGCAGCTGCGGTCGGGTAGCACTCCGCAATGGGAACAACCAAACAAACTTGGAGAAGGCATCCACACAAACAAGTTGGAAATTATTTCCGGGACTTGCTTCGCGGGAGAAGGCCCCAAATAGTCAATGGAAAAACCTTCTCCAAAGGGTTTTCCGACCACCTCAGATGGACAAAAGACCCAACTTGGTAATTTGTGCGGGGGTTTTGCTTAGGCGAGCACAGTTCACAAGAACGTACTCGAGCTGCAAATATCCCCGGTTCCATTACTTTCACAGATGAACTGATCCCTAATCTTCGCGATTGGTCTTATGAATTTCTAGATGTCCGCCCCCAGGAGAAGGAATGAAAACTTACTGAAAAAGACCATCGGTTATCAATGAAAGCTTGGCAGGCACTCACTTAGGTTTTCTCCGCTGCTTGTCACGGCAGCAGAGAGCACCTCGGTACAGAAATTAAGGAGGGTGGGCACCTCCGTTTTCTTAAGCTCATTGATGATAGCAGTCCCGCTCGGGATCCTTAAGTTGGTGTGGAAACAATGTCCGAAAAATGCAAGAGGAAAGTGAAAGTCTAGGAGCCACGCCACAACATCGGGCGGCTATGATAAATTCTGTTTGGTCGTTGGGTAAGTGGAAAACAAATTTTTTACATGCGTGTGACAGAGTGTCCCCCGCTATGATTATTTGGGGTGCCTCGCACGTGCTGTACTGTGAACTTAAGGGCAGAAAATTTGGAAAAACTTACCCAGCGACCAATCTTCCCGAGCTGACGGGGGTGGGCAAGGAAGGCCAAGAAATGTGCCTGGTTTGTTCGGTTTTTCCAACTAAAATTCTTTTATGTTCTAGGTAACGCACTGCTGAACTTATTAATTCCAAAACACGACAGCCAAAAAACATTCCAGCTCATATACCGAACAACTCTTATTCTCACATGGGGTTAACGTGCGTGACAGCATAAGCTATGGGCTGCGGGATTACCATCTACTTCTTGCGAATAAAACAGCTGCAGCAACAGCTAAGGAGGAAAGCATCCAGTTTGCAAGGACGAAAACTTTAGGGGACTGAAAATCAAGGGCATAGGCCAAGACTGGAGGCTGCATCACTGCCTCTTTCAGCTGCTCAAAAGCAGTATCTGTTGCGCTTCACCCCACTCAAACTTGCCTCCCCTTTTTCCTAAGGGAGAGTTTCAGTGGGGCCGCCACCTTCAGCAACATTGGGGATGAAACTGGACGATAAAAATTTCTCATTTCCCACAACAAAACCGGGCAATTCCCCTTGGCATCCTTAGGAGGAGGGAACAACTCCCTGATTGCCTGGGTTTTCTCTGGGATCCAATACAAAACCACCTCAGAGAAGAGACAAGATTGACCTGAAAACGATATTTATGGCTGAGCAAATTCACCTTTTCAGGGATTGGGGCACGGTAAGGCCAGACTCTCGCAAGCATAGTTAGAACTTCCTCTAGATGAGTCAAGTGCTCCTCATATACTCTCACTGTACACAAGCAGGTCATCCAGATTAGTTGAACACGAACTTAAATTTGAAAATCATGAAAGATAGAATCCAAGGAGTCTGGTGAGTGTCTGGGCCCCCAATGCCAAGGCATTGGCACTCGGGTGAACTGGTTTACAAAATTCCAGGCCAAACAAAAACGGGCAGTGAGAGGTCGAGGGGACTCGTGTTTTAGAGGAATCTGATGATATGCCTGATTAAGAATCAACAATGGGGAAATACTTGGCCTTACCAAACCAGTCCGGAAAGCAGAATTGCAAAGCGGGGAGTTGGCACGGAAGTCACTTTCTATCTGAGCATTGAGGCTTTCGATAATCCAGGACCAAATCTGGACTTACCATTAGGTTCCGGCACTAGAACCGCTGGACTTGTGAAAAATTTGAGCAAGACGGCTCGATTACCCCACTCTTAAGTAAAATCATTCAAACATATTTCTCAGAATTTTTCCATCTTGGGCGGAGCAAGCTTATATGGATGGTGAAACGTTACAGGGAGGGGTTGTTCTGATAAGACGAATCTCGTATTCCAAGAGATTGTTCGTGCCCAGTTTGTCAGTTAGGTACTTCAGGAAAAAACTGGAAAAAAATCTGCCTTATGTCATCAGCCTCTTTCGGCGTAAGTAGTCATAGTTGGTTCCAGGAGGAGTCAAGCTCTTTATCTTTCCATCTCTAAGGCAGCAGTCCCACGAGACTCCGACATCTGAAAAGGGGAACGGTGCACCCGCCTGGCGAAAGCAAAGAAAACATGACTGGAGGCCAAATCCTAAAATCATTGCCAGTTTTTCCGATTAATATCTGCTCCAAGATGTAAGGAAAAAGTTCAGGTCCTTAGCCACCAAAAAGCTCCAATCCCCAAGAGGAAATAATTAATAATTGATGTTGAATCTGGGCCACTACAGATAATAGGTAAAAGGTGTGCGTGATGCAGTAAAGGCAGATAAGTTAGAACTAGGCTCAACCTGCCGTATTAGCCCAGAGGGATTATTAGATCTTCAAATAATACGACACAGAGGAAATCAGGGCTTCGTGCAGACCCCAGGAATCAACCAGGGCCTTCTGCTCCACATTCACCCACAAGTACATCCAGGTGTGGGTCAGGTTGAGCGTGGGCAAGCCCTTACTCCCTGCGCAGCCCCAGAGCAGCAACCTCCCCTCTCGGCCAACGATGATAACTGTCCCCAAGTCTATTTTCTTCTGTTTTCTTTCTGTTCTGCATTAAACCAGCTACCCCTTTACCATCAAAATCAGGTACATATTTGCCATCAAAAATTACCTTTACGGCACGAGTCGGGGCTTACGCCGTCCGCAAGCTTAATAGCTTTTTTTTATTAAGTGGGACAAAAACGGTTCTAAAATGTTTCCCAACTGGCTTGCAGCCATAAACAGGTAGGAGGGGCTGCCTACGGGAACGGTGCACGCTGCTGGCTCTGACTGCACCGGAGCTTGGGAACGGCCCAGGAGGCAAGTGAGGAGGATTGCCTCGAACATGGCCTCCCTGTGATCATCAGCATCCTGAAAATAACCTCTAGAGATGATGGAGAGGGCGTCCAAATCCGCAAAAGATGCGGGGACGGCTACAAAAACTCAAAAGGGAGCGTTCTTCCAGGTTTAATGCTCTCCAAAATAAAGGCTCACCAACTCCGTTTCGGCTCAATGCTTAAGCGCAACCACCGGGCTAACATCCCGTATCTCCCCGACCAAAAATGGAGCTCATCGTCTCGTTTGGTGCCTGGCGGACGATAAACCGCGTTCCACCCGCAAAAGCGCTCCCTAACCCGGCCAGGTTACAAAGAACTCCAAGATCTCGGCGTGGAAAAATGGTCAAAGGTGGCACCTCTTCTTAAAGGCAGTCTAGAAGGCGATCAAAAAAGCGGCCTTAAGGAAAAAACTGCGCTAAAAATCTGCATAAGCATGGCATCTGTCATACCAGGAAATTCTCTTAGCCTAAAAACTTCCAGAAGGAAATGGTTAAGTTATAAAATTAGTGTCAAGCCCATCAAACTCTGGGGAAGTGTTGTAATACACTCCCAAAGGATGGGGGCAGTTTGCCAAAGCTAGAAGAAGGACGGCACAACCTATTGATGATGCCTCACCAGGCGCTTCCGGAGGGGCCACTATCCATCGGTGGTCATAGTAACTCTGGGGAGGCTTCGAAAGAAAGAGCCGGAGGATGGTTAGCAAAAAAGTAATGGTAGTGGGAACCTCCGTTGGAAGTGACAGGCGGTTAAATAGTACCCCCTTCTCTTTCACCGAGCGCACCTCACTCCAAACCATTCTAAGGCTTGTTTTAATTTGTTTTGTTACTGGCCGAAAAAAAAAGGCCCCAACTTTTTAAATATCCAGAGTCTAAACTAGGAGCTGGACTTAAGTAAAACTATTCTGTCACGCCAATGTAAAAAGCTGAGATGCCAATTCTAGGCCTTTGCTGACCCCTGACCATGGGAAGTGACTCAAAAAAATTTTATATCGTTTTTCTAATTCCTCCATTCGGGTTTTTACAAAACTCAAAAATTCTGTGTTAATTTGGAAACTCTTGCAGTCCAGCTTTGACGGTCCAACGCTATACAAGCCCGTAAGTTAATTGAGCCCTTAATGGCCCTCACATCTCCATCTCGGGCTTCTGTCCTCTCGCCAGGACCTC
The DNA here is from genome assembly GCF_021130785.1 of Homalodisca vitripennis. Lineage (NCBI taxonomy): Eukaryota > Metazoa > Arthropoda > Insecta > Hemiptera > Cicadellidae > Homalodisca > Homalodisca vitripennis. The sequence goes on from NW_025778565.1 coordinate 54,144, forward strand.
CAAAAACCAACTCGGGCTTGCTTAGATGGTTTCAGGCACCAGGGAGAAAACGCCATACCAAACAATTAAGACAAATATAATACAACAATATAACAACAAAGCGTAACGCAACAATTACTTTAGTAACCTAAGTGGAATCAACTCAAAAAAGGCTTTATACTGGACGAGGTCCAAGTGCAAGTAACTTAATAACCTGCTACCTAATAGAAGGATTACCCTGCAAATAAACACTATAACACAAAACCTTACAACACCGAAAGCAATAAAATTTATAACATAAAACAACACATTGGTTAGGGGGAGAAGTAGAGTACAGTTAGATAAATTTCGCGGTTAAGCAATTTAGAGGTCCCTTGCTCCCTGCAAAGGGTAAAGTCTTGCAGGAAGCAAGACACTTAAAAACCAATTTCCCCCGGTATCCTGTGCTAGGGCGAGCGCCTAATGAAAAAAATGTGTGTACTCTAACCTCCCCCTACCTAACACTAACCTACAACCAACAAACAAAACCAGAACTGAGAGACAGCTGAAGAGAGCAGCTAACCACGCTAGTTACATTTGAAAACGTTACATCGCCGCTCGCAACAACCCACAGCAAACCATCAGGGAAGCGCGCGCCCATGGTGGCGAATCGGGATGCGGATCAAATACTAAACTAGGTAAAAAAAAAGAACACCGTGGTCCCAGCATACTCAGGTTCATTTTACTAAGACGCAAAATTAGGGGGCCTATCTAGTCAATATTAATAATATAAGTATATATACTATAAATAAAAAATATTTAAAAATAAAAGAAGGCCTGCAGTAGTAGAATACCTCATAAACAATCCTTATCAGGTGCACCTGAATCACAAAAAATTAGAAACGCCATAATTTGAAACAAGAAGGAAATGCCAAATTCACCCGGTAATCCTTCGGCTAAGGGCGGGCTCCTAATGATGAAATCAAGGAAATAATTAAATTATATCTAAAAACTACACTTAAAAATAAATAACAATAAATATAAACTTCTTTTAATTGGCATCAATAACAATAACAACTAAATAATAGAATATGTGCAGGGTATTCACAGTTGTTGACTAGGTAGAAAGGTCCATCATGGTGGCCGGGGGGTTTTCCCTTCAGCAGAGCGCAAAAAATTCGAAGGTTCTCTGCGACATCGGCATGATGGAGAGATGACAGCAGGAAAAATACAATTCTTATCCTGGGATCCTCATTCAGTGAGGGGCCGTAAAACTTAGCCTCACATGTTTTGAAGGAGAAAGATCAGCAAAAACTAAATTAAAAAAACTTAGTTAAACAAAAATTTTTAACTTGGAAAGCTACTCCTAACTTGTACACCACGGCCTCGGAGTCTTTTAGCCACTCTACCGGAATGGCCAAACGCCTTCATATGGTCTGTGGGCCCTCTGCAGCCAATAAACCAACACACACATACACTATATAAAACCACACATGAAGCGGGGAGATATAGGTATTGAACCGGCTCAGTATTGTAAAAAACTGTTTATGGTTCCTACAATCATCTGTTTACCGGTACATCCATGAATGTTGAATATTTATTTTTTAGTTTCAGGCAAATGTAATGGAGTACAGTTTGCTTTAAACTCTTATAAAATTTGTTGCGAAGTACAATTATGCGTATTTATACAAATAGTGTCATAAAAAAATGTATTTATGAGAGAAAATAACACACATTTTTATGGTTTCCTTTTAAATGACAATAAATAAAAAAGCGTCCTATGGGAAAATTATTTTTCCTTTTTTTTTTTATTTGCAAAAGAAAAATTTAAAAAAAAAAAACTTGTTTTGTAATCTATTTAAAAATAATTTTTTTATTTTTAAATTTCTTAAAAAACTCTATATATTTTTATATTAAATCTATACGAGTAATTTGGTGCAACTTTTATGTAATTCTCTAATTTTTATGAAAAATTATAAATTTTAATCTAAGAGACTGCAAATCGCCAATTTCAGCCTGGAACTTTTACTAGTCACAAGGGGATAGAGATGTGAAAAAAAATTTTTCAAATCTCTTTTTTGGGCCTGGCCCTGAAAGGGGAAAGAAGCTTAGACAAAAAAAAATTAAATCAAATGTAAAAAACAATCTACTTAATATTTTAAACTTTAAGTTTGTTGTATATTAGAACTTTAAATATACTTCAATAAAATGAAACCCACTTTGTTATTATAATTTCACAAAATATGAAAGCAGTAAATGAGGGTTTACTTTCCTGACAGTAAATAGCAACAAGGCCTTTGTTCT